>NW_017670349.1:354026-367776 GCF_001879085.1 Nicotiana attenuata
ATATATATCCATAAGGTTTGTCGCGGCGTGCAATCCGATCCATATATATATATAGCCATAAGGCTTGGTGCGCCGTGCAACCCGATCCACATATATATAGCCATAAGGCTTGTTGCGGCATGCAACCCGATCCACATATATATCTCCATAAGGCTTGTTGCAGCGTGCAACCCGATCCACACACACAGAGACACACACAAATATATATATATATATATATATATATATATATATATATCGACTGTGCTCATTGGGGGTGTGTACAGACTTCGAAGGAGCTCTTTCAGCCCAAGCTCTATTACCCGCACAGACAACTCACGTGCTATAGTATCAATATCCTCACAATCAGGCCCTCGGCCTCACTCAGTCATCAATATCTCCAGTCTCTCGGCTCACAACACTCATGGGGAGCAGCCCAAACCAATGATATGAGATGTGACAATAAACAATAACAGAGACTGAGATGTAATATGTAATGATGAACGCGACTGAGATAACTGAAATTATGCAAATAACTCAATAGGAAAGAACGACCACTATGGGTCCCACTAGTACCAGCATATAGCCTTAACATGATTTCTAGCATCAATTACAGCTCAGGTTCTCTAACACTTAGAGTACAGTAGAAATGTTCAGCTAGGATAGCTACACAGATTCATGTTATCGACTAAATCGTAATTTACACGGTGCACGCCCACACGCCCGTCGTCTAGCATGTGCTTCACCTCAACATCAATCACATAACACGTAATTCGGGGTTTCATACCCTCAGCACCAAGTTTAGAAGTGTTACTTACCTCGAACAACCTAATTCCAATACCGAGCAAGCCATACGATGCTCCAAGAACGCCATCTCACGCGTACCGACCTCCGAACGACTCGAAATTAACAAAAAGCAACTTAAATACATCGAATAATGCCCAAGGAAACAATTCCTAATGATAAAGGTCAAATCCTTACTCAAAAATCCAAAATAGGCCAAAAAGTCAAAACTTGGGACCATGCCTCAGAACCCGATGAAACTTACAAAATCCGACAATCCATTCAATTACGAGTCCAACCATAATAGTTCACCCAAATCCGAATCCAAATCGGTATTCAAAACTCAAAAATTCACTCTATGAATTTTTGGACAAAAACTCCCAATTTTTTCTTTAAAATTCACAATCCAATTGCCAAAACGAAAATAGATTTACGAAATATAACCAAAATCAAGTAGAAAACTCTTACCCCAATTCGTATAGTGAAAATCGCCTCAACAATTGCCCAAATTCGAGCTCCCCAACTCAAAATTTGACCAAGTGAACAAACCCTCGATATTAAATATTTATGCCCTACTGTTTATCGTCGTTTCGTATGGCAAACAATCCCGAAACTCACTTTTGGTACCTCCATTGGGTTATGAAATATCATACAACATAGGCTTTCGAATTTGGCCTTAAAATGATGGAGATATGATGTTTTGAAGTTTTAAATAATGTTTGGAAATTTAAGGGATGAAAAAATGACATCTTCGTAATTATTTTACACCAGAAAGTCAGCAATGAAAGATTTTTCGTTTTAGCACCCAAAACTCATTTGAAACCTCTCGGACATAAACCATATATGCATTTCAATCATAAAATATGCTACGAACCTGCTCACGTACTCAAAACACTGAAAGATGTCATCGTGATCCGATATTGACCAAGGTCAAACTCCAAATCCTTAACTTAACTAGTTTCTCAACCAATGATCCAAAACATACCCGAGCCCCTCGGGACCCTATTCAATCATACCAACAAGTCTTAAAACACGATACGAACTTATTTGAAGCTTCAAATCACATAAAAAAACATAAAAATGACAAATCGCACCTCAATTCGGATTTATGAACTTTGAACTTTTTAACATGCATTACTCGTGCCGAAACATAACAAATCAATCCGGAATGAAACCAAAATTTGCAAACAAGTCCTAAATGACATCATGAAGCTATTCTAATTCCCGGAACCACAATCCAAATTTGATATCATCAAAGTCAACTTCCGGTCAAACTTATGAACTTTCCAAACCTTCAAATATTCAACTTTCGCCAATTTGTGCCGAAACCTTCTAGAAACATCCAAATGCAAATACGGGCATACACCCGAGTCTAAAGTAACTATCCGAACTTAACGGAACCATCAAAACTCCAATCTAAGGTCAAATACTAAAAAGTCAAACTTGGTCAACTCTTCCAACTAAAGCTTAAACCATGAAATTCATTCTTTCGAATCGACTCCGAATAACCTGAAAACCAAAACCAACGACTCACACAAGTCATAATACATCATACGGAGCTACTCATGTCATAAAACCACCGAGAAAAGTGTAAATTCTCAAAACGACCGCTCGGGTCGTTACATTCTCCCCCACTTAAACATACGTTCGTCCTAGAACGTACCAAGAATTGTTCCAAAGCCATCAAACTGCCGTGTAACCTTACCATGCACATACCCGAGGGTGATCCCACGTCGCCCTAATCCATATAAACCTGACGACACAACCTAACCAAAGATCCTTAATTCAACCTTAGCCCATAAACTTTAGAACCTAATTTCCAACATCCGAAATTTCCTATAAGACCCGAATCTCGCATCTACATGACGTACAAGTCTGAACAAGCTACATCAAGCCATAACTATAACCCAAGACACAATCACATGATATACCACATAACTCAAATACTTATAGCAAAAATTTATAATCGTGGTAGCTGTTTAAAAATAAACCCGGTATTGGTAATAAACCTCATATCAAACAAAACCTCATTTTAAAACCTTATACACTGCAGATGATGAAAGAAACACACCGAAACTCATAACCACTTATCAGATCAACAAGTCATGGAGCTCTCTCTCATCCGACAGGAACTATAGCCAATTTCTAAGCCGATTAGTGACATTGTCCTTTCAATTATACCGCAATCAAATTTGATAGGACCCATTCTAGGTCCGACGACATCCTCTTATCAAATACAAGCTACTCTACTGACATGCCACACAAATACTACACAAAGGAACAAACGGTGCAATCCGTGCACCAATACGCAACAATTCAAATGTACTCAATCATGGAAAAATGACTCAAACGAGAGGACCGTCCTGCATGCTCAACAAGTACAGCCACAATGCAATGCTAAAAACCCATCACACATCGTATAACCATAACATACGAATCTAACACAAAGGATCATATCTCAACATAACTCCGCTCCAATGCGTGACCCCATCCAGACATTGGTCCATATGAAATACCTCAAGCCACCCTGTTCAAAATCAATAACCACACGCAACTCGACATCAAGTAACCAAGGTGCCTGATCATAACAACGAAGAAGCAAAATGACACAATGCCACACAAACCCAAAAGAACACAACCAATGCGCAATCAATCATGCATCACTTAAATACCTATCTCACTAAAATTCCACTGTAAGGCCCCAATAGAACCGCACCAAGTGTGCATATAACCAACGAATCACGCCACTCGTGGCATAGGAGGGTAACTCGTAAAACATATTAGAATACGAATAAGCTCAACTCTAACCGAATGGCACATCCCTCAACAATAGAAGTTCGGAGTCAAATCCGACCCGATGTAGAATACACATCCTTATTGGGCCTACCAATGGGACCCCAAATCAACTCCGATCATCCCCAAATGGTTAAATAACCCTCCAAAAGTCCACAATGACCTAACCATAACACAGACTATCATCTCTCTAGCTTTGGCTACATCTTCACAGTCGCAACCACGAAACAACCTGCTTCTGAAAATTCCTGGTCTGTAAATCACCATATCTGATCCTAACTCCACCGCCCGAATGCCTAACACATCACTCATGAATGATACTCCCTTGAGGAATACTTCTCTAATTCTTCCGTGCCATATAGCAATATCTGAATGTCAGCAATCGATCAATCAGACGAGTATCGTGATACCAATGAAGCATCCGTAAGTCAAAACACAGTGCGCCTTCTAAAATGCACACCCGTTAGGCATTACCATGTAGTAATAGCATTCATCTAGTCATCTGAAACTATCCATGTTATTTAATAATTCATGACCTTCCCTTAAAATTGAACCATGACCTTGCACATACAAATCTCAATCCTACACAACACACCGCATCTATCATCCCATTATATGAAAAGCACGAGAATCTTGTGATCACTCTGAGTCGCCCACAGAATGCATGCCCGATCAGTCGGGAACCTTCCATTTGATCTCATCTAGGAGAAAATTCCAATACGCAAGATGTTCCTCACGCCAGTAGGAAATATCCAGCTCGAACCGTGATAGAAATCATCGAGAACTCTTTCGAGTCCATTTGCATATAACCAAGCTATTAGAACCGAATCCCTCTAACTCAACCAAGCCACGCAGGTCCCCAAACCAAAGAGTGTTTCCATAAAACACCCATAGAAACTCACCGCATAATAAGCACCCAAAGAACCAATCATATCCATACCGTGTTTATCCAACCTACTACCAAGTTGTCCTATTTCTCCGAGTTCCTCCCGAATTACCCTCAAGTTGACACTTCTTCTTATCAGAACACCACAATTATTAACAAAAATTCACCCACAAGATCCTAGCATAAAACAACATGCCCCTAAGGCCTATAAGCCGCTGAATCCCCTCTAAAGCACCCCAAAGCACTACAACCGATATACCCACTCTGAAGAGACCTTATGTGAACCTAAGATTGTTTCTATCACCTCCTTGATACTGAACTGTATAATCCATAATGATATAGAAATATCGTGAGTCCCGGCACCATCTAATGCAAATCTCAGATACTAGCCATATACATGTCCGGAAAATTCTCAATTGCTACATATAAATCTTAAATCCATTAGAACCATCGAGAGAGTCTTCCACTCTACTCAAATCTCAATTAGACCGACCAAATGGACCGAACGACCTGTGCCCCATTAGCACACCAACGCCCTAAGAAGTAATCCACACCTCGAAGCCAACCGAGCGAATCCTACTCCATGCGCACTATATGCTTTACGAATAACAACTCAATCATTCAATGTTTCCCATATACCCACAAAGTGTAATAGATCATGCATCCAGAAATTCCCTACTCAAGTCATCCTTGAAACCGAACTTTGTAAGTCATAATTGATTCATAAGTATGCCTCAGACCGAAACCAATACAACACATAACTATGCAATCAAATCGTCTATGGTAGACTCCTCCACTTTGCTCAAAGCCATAAACACACAATAATTCAAAATGCCCATATTCTATTACTGCTCTAATAACGCAGTGAGATTTAACTAAATCCTTCATGAGCTCCTGTAATAAAATTCATCTAATACTTCAAATTATTTGCAAATCTCGCATTCACCCTTGTAACAGTCAAGCCAACTCCCCTAAGCGATCCAAACTCAAATTGTAGCACATATAATTCACTGGTAAAAGGGAACTCTCTATGAAACAACATAGGGATCACACAACCTCAGGACACCTCCGTAGGAGATAATCCGCCTGTTTTTCCTCAAACTGCCATCTCTTTATACCCCTTCATAGCCACAAATACTACGCAATCACTTAAACTACCTGAGTCTGAACTCACCAACAAGGCGTGATTACTTAATTCGTTCCACAGTTAAACAACATGAATGATCCTCCAATACACTCATAACTCAAGATTATACATCACAACAAGATAGAAATCAAGCATCCAATAGTCCTTTTTACATCTCAAGAAAACTCTTTCCGTTACATTAATTCATCTAAACACATCTCGCAGTCACATCATATTCATCGTATAGCCATACAACCACTCATCGAGCAATAAATTATACTAATAGGGACATTACTGGACTTATAAGTCCAAAAGCACATGCTCACACAACCGAAATCCGCATGCTCAAGCTAAAATCATAACCCGACCTCAAGTCCTCCAGACTGGCCTATCATCGGCACACAAAAATCACATCTTGCACCTCATCTATGGAATCACAAGCCGGCGATGCACAAGTGATACGGAGCGCTCACATATGCATACGAATGCCCGTGAAAGGAATTCAAAAAGTTACGCTTCAAGCTGAATCAATGCTGCACGGTATGGAAAGAAAGATGAGAAGTTTATCCTAAATGCCCTTTAGCCTCTCGAAGATAGGTATGGAGGTCATCATACCGATCCGAAAGAATCTACTAGACACTTGCTCATGACTTGTAAAACCTACGAACCTAGAGCTCTGATACCAACTTGTCATAACCTAAAATCTATCTAGTCGTGATGGCACCTAAACCAAACCGCTAGGTAAGCCACTTAACAATTATCCAATTCCAATGAAGTTTAATAAAATAAATAAGTAAAAGAAAATATTTAATTCTCATACGCTTCACAAGGACGGGTAGTACAAATCACGAGCTTCTAAGATTAAAATTTACAAAGCTAGTATGAAATAAATACCTCATCTGTTCGAAATGTACCTAAACAAATTTCTATAATTCTAAGGCTACCATGAACAAGAGGCATCTACAACCGGAACGCAGGTGCATCTTCGAATCCAACTCCCGTCAATCACAGCAATGTCGGCAGCCAACATCTACATGCAAGGTGCAGAAGTGTACTATGAGTACAACCGACCCTATGTACTCAACAAGTAACAAACCTAATCTTAGGTTGAAAGTAGTGATGAGCTGGGACAAGGTTCAGAGTCCAACTCTAATACCCAGCAACAGCCATAACAATATAATAAAAGAGTACATGAAAATAACTCAAAGGGAAGATGCTCAACTCGTTCACAGTTACGGAAAAATAGACATGCTTTTCAAGTGTAACAGTAAATCCGAGATCTTTCACCGAAAACCCCAAAGCATATAAGTAAGTTTGAAAACCTTGATTTGTTCAAAAACCTTTCAACAATAAATAAGATGTTTCATTTTCAGATAGCATGAGGAAAAGTACATCTCTATGCCTACACGTCAAGCTACAGGTAAAATCATAAATGTCACTAAAACCCGGTAGCAGAAGGAAATACATCTCTATGCATGTATCTCAAGTACACATGTCAAATGCAATGCATCTCAGTGATGAACTCATGTACTCATACTCTCAGAGTACTCAATCTCACTCTCTTGCACTCTCTCTCACCATGCTCAATACTCAGCACACTCAATCACTCAGCAATGTACAATACTTGATGCCTTGTGCAGCCTGATCCATATATAGCCATAAGGCCAGTAGTGGCGTGCAACTCGATCCACATATATATAGCCATAAGTCTCATTGAGGTGTTCAACCCGATCTACATATATATAGCCATAAGACTCGTTGGGACGTGCAACCCAATCCACACATATAAATATAATCAACTGTGCTCATTGGATGTGTGTACATACTCCGGAGTGGCACCTTCAGCCCAAACGCTATAATCCGCATGGACCACTCACTTGCTGCACGAAAAAATCACGTGCTATTGTATTAATATCTTCACAATCAGGCCCTAGGCCTCACTCAGTCATCAATCTCTCCGGTCTCTCGACTCACAACACTCATACTGAGTAGCCCAAATCAATGATATGAGATATGACAATAAACAATAACAGAGACTGAGACGTCATATGTAATGATGAATGCGACTAAGTACATTACTAAAATTAAGCAAATAACTCAACAGGAAACAACGACCACTATGGGTCCCACTGATACCAGCATATGGCCTAAACATGATTTCTAGCATCAATTACAGCTCAGGTGCTCTAACACTTAGAAAATAGTAGAAATGTTTCGATAGGATAGCTATAGAGTTTCATGTTATCGACTAAATCACAATTTACACGGTGCACGCCCACACACATGTCACCTTGCATGCGCGTCACCTCAACATGAATCACATAACACATTCTTCGGGGTTTCATACCCTCAACAACAAGTTTAGAAGTGTTACTTACATCGAACAAGCCAATTCCAATATCGAGCAAGCCAAACGATGCTCCAAGAAGGCCATCTTATGTGTATAGACCTCCCAACGGCTCGAAACTAGCCAAAAACAACTCAAATACATCAAATAAAGCCCAAGGAAACAAAATCCTTAATAAAAACCCCAAAATCGGCCAAAAAGTCAAAACCTGGGCCTGTACCTTGGAACCTGATGAAACTTAAAAATCCAACAATTCATTCAATTACAAGTCCATCCATACTAGTTTCACCCAAATCCGACTCTGAATCGGTGTTCAAAACTCAAAAATTCACTCTATCAATATTTGGACAAAAACTCCCAATTTTCTCTTTAAAATTTATAATTCAATTACCAAAAATAAAAAAAGATTCACGAAATATAACCAAAACCAAGTAGAGAACACTTACCCCAATTCATATGGTGAAAATTGCCTCAAAAATTGCCCAAATCCGAGCTCCCCAACTCAAAATATGACCAAATGAATAAAGCCTCGATATTAAATATTTTTTGCCCAGCTGTTCTGCCTCGTTTTGTATGTTAAAAGATCCCGAAACTCACTTTTGATGTATCCAATGGATTCCTTGTAAAACTTCAGTCAAGATAGGCTTTTGAATCACCCAATTTGGCCTTAAGATGAGAGAAATATGATGTTTTGAAGTTTTAAATGAAGTTTGCTAATTTAAGGGTTAAAAGATGACATTTGCGTAATTATTTTATACCAGAAAATCCGTAACGAAAGAATTTTTGTTTTAGCACCCAAAACTTATTCGGAACCTCCCGAACACAAATCATATATGCATTTTAATCATAAAACACGCTACGAACCTGTTCCGGCACTCAAAACACCGAAAAGAGGTCATCTTGACCCGATATTGACCATGGTCAAACTCCAAATCTTTAACTTAACTAGTTTCTTAACCAATGATCCAAAATACACCTGAGCCCCTCGGGACCCTATTCAATCATACCAACAAGTCTTAAAACGCGATAAGAACTTATTCGAAGCTTTAAATCACATAAAACAATATAAAAATAATGAATTACACCTCAATTTGAACTTGATGAACTTTGAACTTTTCAACATGCATAACTCGTGTCGAAACATAGCAAATCAACCCAGAATGAACCCAAATTTTGTACACAAGTCCCAAATAAAATCAGGAAGCTATTCCAATTCCTGGAACCACAATGTGAATCTGATATAATTAAAGTCAACTTTCGGTCAAACTTATGAACTTTCTAAATCTTCAAATTTCCAGCTTTCGCCAGTTTGTGCCGAAACCTTCTAGAAACATCCAAATGCAAATTCGGGCATAAGCCTGAGTCTAAAATCACTATTCGAACCTAACGAAACAATCAAAAAGTCCAATCCGAGGTCAAATACTAAAAAGTCATACTTGGTCATCTCTTCCAACTTAAAGCTTAAACAATAAAATTCATTCTTCCGGATCAACTCCCAATAACATGAAAACCAAAACCGATGACTCACACAAATCATAATACATAATACGGAGATACTCATGCCCTCAAACTACCGAACAAAGTGTAAATGCTCAAAAACGACCGGTGGGATCGTTACAAATGTACATGTTTACCTCTAAATTACGAGTAACAATTAAACTTGGTTTGTGGTTTTAAAGATATGTGATTTAGTTCAATACCAATTAATAATCAAGAAATATAAAGTAGAAACGAAAGATAGAAGTGAATCAAACCTATATTAGTCAACAGCAGTGACCTCGAGAAGGTGACCTAGAGGTGGCATAGGGCAGTAAGAACAATTAAGTAAGAGAATCAAAATAAGAACAGTTTAAGCTAAGGAGCATTTCTGATGAACAGCAGGCAAAAAGTAGAGAGTATATTCTTTTCTCAGTAAATAGATGGTCTTACAAATGATTTGGGTCCCCCTTATATAATGAGGGAACCCTAAATAAGGAATATTTCTATTTATAGTAGGGAATATTCTTGGTATAGATTTCTAACCGTCTACTACGGAATTGTATGATCCTACTCCATAATTTGTGCCATGATTTTGGGGACATGGCAGGAATCTTGCTCATTCCGGTATAAATCCATAATGGCACAATTTTGGGGTAGAACACACCCGACCTCGGTATCTATCGTGCGTCGCCTTCGAACTCAGGTCTGGTCCCTCGAGCTCGAACTTGGCCTTATCGGACTCGGACTTCGGACGGCCTCCCAAGTGCATACATTGGCCCTTAGTCTCTTTAAGTTGGGTCGATTTGGCCTGTTAGAATGGCTATATAACTTTCCCCTCATTTTGGCTTAAAAGACTTAGTGAAAGCATAATTATGCCTTAGCATGTGTTTTTTACACCCGTAGGTTTTTCTGAAGGTTCGACATGTTGGAACCTTATAAGTGATTTGTTTATGTAAACATAATCGAATACCTCTTGAGGTATCTGCGAAGGCCAATGTTATCGAAGCCCTTGGATATTTTGAGGGTCGAATTTATCGAGGCCCTCATATTTTTTGGGTGCTGAATTTGTCGAAGCCCTTAATATTTTGCTTTTGCCGAGGGTAGCCTGATTTAACCTGTTTTTCAATGTTCGAAGGCCATTAATTTATAGCGGAAGTCGGACGTCCCCAAGCCGCGTTATTTTGGTTGTAGCCTTCATATGACCGTAGTCTTTAGTATGGCCATAGCCTTCGGGTATATTACTTGGGTTTGTTTCCCGATAACTTCCCGAACTTGTTCGAAAAGCTAGTCCCCGAGCATATTGGCCTTGGCCTTTGTTTCGAGGGGGTGCCTCTTTGAGGTCTTATAAGTCGGAATTTTCGGTGACTCGGATGTACTGACTGTCATGAGAGTCTCCGAGTATCCAGGGTGTTTTCATGCTTTGGCTCTTGGCCATTTCCCGTAGGATTAAGAGTGTAGAGTTTGTGTAATAGTAGACTTCTTTGAGACACAAAGTCTTTTTGAAATTTACAGTATTGATACATGCGTACATGCTTTATTGTCGGGGCTTGACTACTATATGGACACGGTTCATCTGACTGTTTGGCCCATTACAATGTTTTCCTATCGAGGTACTCTTATGCATGAAGTATTTTCCTTGACAATATAACCTCCCAGGGTGATGCCCCCCCAGTATACGAGGTTGATTAAAAAGAAACCTTGGATACTGTTGAGTTTTCCTTAGGCAGCACATAGTTGTTGCCTCGTTAAAAACCTTGCCGGTAAAACCCATTTGGGATAAAACCCGAGCCAAGGGAAAAAGAGTGCAACGTATACTTTAAAACCTAAGGGCTTCGTGTACAAAAGGTGTCTTCGAGATCACGCGCCTTTGAGATCTCCCATTGTGCCGAGCTTGCAAGATCCTTTACCAACGACTCCGAGGGCTCAATGTGGTCCTATCTTGCCATCCGCGATCATGATATCTTCGAAAGCCTCGACCTGGTCGGGGATGATTCTGATGCCCCGATCTGACACCATGAAGCCGAGAAACTTACCCGTGCCAACTCCGAAGGCATGTTTCTTTGGGTTGAGCTTCGTGTCGCATCGCCCCGAAACGTTGACTGTTTCCTACAAATGAATTAAAATAGTCCTCCGAGCACAGGGACTTAACCAGTCATATCATCAATATAAGCTTTCGTTATTTTACTTATTTATTCTTCGAGCGAAATCCCTGTCATATTTAAACGGGACCAAGCAATGCGATCCATATTATCAATAAGAAACTAAATGAGTTTTTTCCTGAGTTCGGGGGTTAATCCCATTCCCAGGTGTACCTTTCTCTTGAGCAGTTGACTTGGTAGCATCGAGCTTATCGGGAACAACGAAGGTTCCAGAAGCTGGGGAGTTCCCTTCTTCGCCTTCAGTTACCTATTATTCTGCATCCGTCGAGGCTTGGGGCTGTGATTGATACTTAGTCACCTGCTTACCTTCGGAGCACGACTTCTCCGAGGTCAAGGGTTCCGGTATCGGCACCACTTCCTCGATTGCAAATATCTCTTTTGCGGCATGCTGTTCTCCGTGGACTATTTTCACTCCTTCCTCTATCGGGAATTTCGTCATCTGATGGAGAGTCGAAGGCATTGCCCTTATGTTATATATCCTTGGTCTCCCGAGGAGTGTGTTATACCTCATGTCGCCTTCGATGACATGGAACCTGGTGTCTTATGTGGTCCCGGCTACGTTTACTAGCAAGATAATTTCTCCCTTTGTTGTTTCCTTGCCATATTGAAGCCATTCAGCACCCGGGATGCAGGTACAATTTGATCTTCCAGTCCAAGTTGTTTCACGACCCTCGATCTGATTATGTTCACTGAGCTACCTGGATCCACTAAAACACGTTTAACTTGAACTTTATTTAAAAGGATAGAGATTACCAGGGCGACTTTGTGAGGCTGGGATACGTCCTCTGCTTCCTCATCACAGATGATAGGGTGTCCTCGAGCACATAGCTCCGAGTCTGTTTCTCTTTTGTGATTGATACTTTGGTGCGCTTGAATATAGGACATTGAGCAACATCGACTCCGCCAATGATCATTTGGATTACATGCTATGGTTCTTCTTGCTCATTTTTCTTTGAGTCTCTCTCCCTGAAGTGATTCTTACCCCGATCACTTAGAATTTCTCAAAAGAGACCCTCGTTAAACAAGCGAGCTAGTTCTTCCCTTAGTTGTCTACAATCTTCTGTCCGATGACCATGTGTACCATGATACTTGCACATCAAGTTTGGGTTTCTTTGATAAGGGTCGGTCTGTATTGGCCTGGGCCACTCGGTGTCTTTAATTCCCCCAATAGCGGAGACAATTCTTAATGCATCGATGTTGAAGTTGTATTCTAATAATCGAGGAGCTTCTGCGGGGTTGGAGTGTTTGTCAAATCCGCTTTTGCTCATGAGTCCCCGAGAGTTTTGACTTTGATTGTTTCTTCGATCACTACGAAGAGTGTTGCGGCTCGGGCCGTTTCTCCTTCGATCGGCATATGGCTGATGCCGCTCTTTGTTGAATCTTGATCTCGATTTTTGTCCCTGGGGGACTTGGCTGCGAATCTGATAGGATAAACTGAACTCGAGGGGGCTCCCAACTGGTCGTCCTCGACCTTGATCTTTGACTGATAACGGTTGTGTACATCCAACCATGTCATAGCTGGATATTCAATCAAGTTCTGTTTCAACTGCCGAGAAGCGATCGAACTCCTTTCATTCAGACCTTGCATAAAGGCCTTTACTGCCCAGTCATCGAAGGCCGGAGGTAATTCTATTCTTTCCATGTGAAACCGGGACATGAAATCCCTTTGCATTTCGTCATTCCTTTGCATAATTTTGAAGACGTCCGATTTCCTCACTGCCACCTTTAGGGCCCCGGCTTGGGCTTTAACGAAGATATCTGCCAACATAGCGAATGAGTCAATAGAGTTAGGAGCTAAGTTGTGATATCAAATCATAGCTCCTTTTGAGAGTGTTTCCCCAAACTTTTTCAACAACACTGACTCGATTTCATCATCATTCAAGTCATTTCCTTTTATCCCACAGGTGTATGAAATAATATGTTCGTTAAGGTCCGTTGTTCCATTGTATTTTGGTATGTCAGGCATGCGAAACTTTTTGGGAATGGGCATCAGAGCGGCGCTCTGAGGGAATGGTTTTTGTATGAACTTTTTGGCATCTAGACCCTTCAAAACTGGAGGTGCCCCGGGTACCTGGTCTACACGGGAGTTATAAGCCTCAACCTTCTTATCATTGTCTTCAATTTTCTTTTCTCCAGACTCGATCCTCTTAGTGAGCTCTTCGAGCATTTTCAGAATCGTGGGGTCAGTCCCCGAGCCG
>NW_017670349.1:368285-425082 GCF_001879085.1 Nicotiana attenuata
GCCGGCTTCCTTGGTTTAATATAGGGTTTAGGGCTTAAAATCCCGTGTTTTGCACATAAGTCCCTGAAATTTCCGCCTCCTGCCGCGGTTTTGCTGCGGTCGCGGTGGAACCGCGGCCAAACATGCCCTCTGATTCTTCAGTTGTCCGCGACCATCTTCTACCGGGGTTCTGCCGTCGGTCGCGGTGGAACCGCGGGTTTTTCACCCTGTTCCGTTTAGAATTTGGAAAAACGTAAAACATGAAAGTTGTAGCCCTTTGAGTTAGCTTTCCAACCATATATTGTGGAGCCCAAATGGAGTTCTTAGAAAAAAGTTATGTCTATTTTACTAGACAGTGCGAAATATACCTCCTCAAGCCTTCGTTCGTACTTAATTATCAAATTTGACCCCCGAACACGATCCCGGCTTAATTCCTTGAGCTTTTACTCAGACTTCAAAGCTTCAAATCACTTAAATTCATTCCATAACATCTATATAGCTCGGAATCACACCTACAAGGCATAAAACACACAATTAGTGCAAAACACTAGCGATTAAAGCGCAAACTCAATTAAAGTGCGGTAAATTAGAGTGTAATAAGCGAATAAAATACGTAATTATAGCCTATCATCAACACCCCACACTTAAACCATTGCTCGTCCTCGAGCAATCAAACTACACTTTTTTTTATAGACATGACCTTTTTAAACAATTCTCCTAACTCATCACACCAAGAGTATTTAAAATAGACTAAGCACAAAAGCGTAACATCTTCACCTCAAGATTTGACTCAAAAGTACCACACGTTATTCACAACTCACCCACTTACTCTAATATAGAGGTGACTGACATTACCTTTCCTTCATGAATCAAGTGCCCTCACACAACAAAAGAGAGTAGTTCCACACAATAAAAGTTAAGAACACTTAGGAACTCAAGATAGAAAGAATTCACTCACTCTCAGAAATAACATTCATATGCCACAAAAGATGCACGACAAGCTTGCCCATAGTGTACTACTCTACTAATCGAGCTCATTCAATCTAGAATCAATTAGGACTTTATTTGGTTGTAATGTAGGCTACGGGACGGGTAGGATACATTTAGATATAAGAGTGACTACACCTCCCTAAGCACTTTAATACATATACTTTAACATTCAAACCCCATACTTATGTCAAACCAAACTCCACCTTCACATCAATGTAAATTACCCCATTCTTCTTTAAGCACACTTACATCAACAGCCACCACTTATCAAAAAAAATTTTTTTTCACAAGAATCCAACTATTTTTTTTTCCAATTCAAGTAGCTCTTACTTTTTCAAAACAGTGCACCTTTCTCCTTATTTCATTAGTTCCACTCAAAAGCCAAACCAACCAACCCACACTTTAACTTTTACAAAGTTCATAATAATTCAAGTGCTCATGAGAGGTTACAATGGTTCAATAGATGGTTAATTCCAACAAATGGGTAAGGCTTGTAATGTGGTTGCCAAGAAATAGGATTACAGGCTCAAAGAGGTTAAATAAGATACATAACAATTAGGCGGGTAAAATATACATATCTGGCTCAACAAGAAACGCCTATATCACTTCCAAGACTGAACAAAACTACTATTTCGCTTTGCAAACACACGGGACAAGTTCTAGGCATCAAATGCAATGCACAGAATATCCAAAACCTTACACACACATGGCACATAACTCACTCAGGATTGGATTCATCAAGACACCCTAGTCAGAGCAGCTAAGCAAATTTAAGATCATACAATTTAAGGTACTTATACAACAGTCAAAAACTGAGCCTAAGCGTCACAGCCAAAGTACTCACTATTCTCAAGGCATAACAAAGTCAAGAGATATTGCTTCATTTCAAAACAAAACACAATGGCTCCTATTCCCAAAAAAAAAACTAACTACACCCGGTTCAAATAAAACCCTTGGAAAAGAACCGTGGTTTAAAGAAAAACCAAGGGGTAATTGTTACACTACCTAACAAAACAAAAAATCTTTTTGTTATTTTCTTTAGACTTACTTCCCTCAAGAAAACTTTCTAGAAGATCCGTCATCAAGAAAAGTCCAATCTTTTAAAATAAAAAACACAGTTAAAGTAGCATGAAAAATCACCCAGACAATCTCCTCACCCCACACTTAAAATTGTGCATTGTCCCCAATGCACACCCATACATACAAGAGGGTAAAAGAAACTCCCTGGTAGGCCAAAGACCGAAGCACTAGCCGTTCATGGGGTACTCAGACTTCTCCCAGCTTGGTCCTTCGTGCGGGTACCTCACACTTAGTTCCAACCATTTCATTTGTTGGTGCATTCCAATACCTTTGCTTTCCATGCTCCTAGAAAATAAAAAATTGACACTACAAAAATAATACAATAAAAAAATATAAAAAAATAAAAGAAAGCAATAAAGCTAGGTTGCCTCCCAACAAGCGCTTGATTTAACGTCGCGGCACGACGTGAATCACTTTCTGCCTCCACTTTGAACTAATGAATCGGACCCCAAGTTTTGATTCTGCTCTATGATCATGCTCCTGGGGTGGTGGAACGAATCTGACTGGCCCAATAAAATAATGTAGTATTCTGCACTTCTTGGCCTTTAGATGAGGTGTGTAATCCCGATTTTCTGGCAAGAAGAATTCCAGAATGTAAGCACTTTGTTCCTCATTCCTTGACTCCTCAAATGGCTCGGACGACTCTATTTTCATATCATCATCTAAACACAATGTGGAAAAATGCTTGGAGTGAGGACCAATGCGCTCAACTACATGAACATTGGGACAGTCTACATTCTCAACACTAATGACAATAGAGTCAACAAAATATGTATCCTCAATATCCTTGGTTGACTCTAGTATCTCTTCTACAACATCGACATCCTCAAAATCTAGTGCGATTGATTGTTGGTGTTCTACTCTAGCCTCCTCCTCTAGCTCATCAGTTTCTGTATCTAATTCATGCTCTTCTTGGATACTATTCACAATATTGGCTTGTTGAGCATTAAAAACTTCAACCAATTGACTCATGTGAACTTTCAAGTTGTGAATAGTTTCCTCCTGCCTTTCTATCCGCAGTAGTAATTTACTCTGTTGTTCCAAAATGCACATTAACATATCTTCGAGCTTCTTTAGGTCAGCTTCCCTAGGTTCTTTGTTCCTATTAACTTCACCAGAAAAAGAAGAACCATCAAAGTAAGGGGTTGGGGGAAGGTAAGAAATATAAGCACAACCGTGAAAGTGACCATCTTGACCACCACACATATCACACACATTCCACATATAAGATTGAGTTGGTGCACAAAACTCGCTCTCAGGAATATTTTGATAAATTTGCCCTGGGTGGTTTCCTTCACAATATGCATAAGGAGGATCAAAAGAAGAATTACCAACAACAAAATTCTCATAAATCCATAATGTCATGTTTCTCAAATAAACAAATAAAACTAAAATAAAAAATAATAGTAAAAAATCAAATAATAAAATAAAAGTTCAAACTTGAAACCTAGCAATATGTACACCTACAACTATACCATTAGTTCTCCGGCAACGGCGCTAAAATTTGATCACGCCCAACTATGCCTTATAAAAAGGACAATGCGGTCGTTGCAAATATAATCCGGTTTACAAGTCCGAAGTCGAATCCCACAGAGAACTAAGGTTTAGCTACAACTGTTCACTATCACCAAGAAGACAAGCTTGAACAATTCCTAACTTATAGATATTAAGATTCTTGTCTTTAACTAATTAACTAACAAATTAAAATAGTAAATTAACAACTAACGATACTGAGGGTTAGAGAAAAGATTAAAGAGGTCTAGAGTTATGATTTCCTCAATTGTCGGAATCCTTCCCGCTATGTCTTCTATAATTTTGCCTAAGTATTCTCTACCAATCATGAGCACTCTTATTACCGTAAATCTCTCCCGAGTAATTACGATAATTTACTAGACGCACTCTCCCGAGCTACGCTAGCTGGCTTTTAATACAGCTCACTTCAGATCGCACCCAAAGCTTCGTTATCCCTAATCCCGCCTTTAAACCCTCGGTTATTGATCCCTCATATACTTTGGGAGTGGTGTTGTTCAACAATTACCTAAATATGCACTCTCTCCCGAGTTATGCATACTAAATAGGCACAGCTAATTGAGAGCTCTTCAACCAACCACAATATAAACGTAGTTGAACAAATAGAGAAAAGCTATGGCTCAATTATATAAAAACATAACAAGAATTTATCCTACAAAAGGTTCTATCAAACTCTAGATAACAAATTAGCTATTCATAATAGTATGTAAAACTACAATACTAAAATCATAACCAACAATGAAAAATAGGAAGAGGAAGGAAAAAACTCGTAGAAGAATTCTCCGCCTTGCTCCCAATGTGTTCTTGCCTCCAAGGGTGTTGTCAACCCTAAAGTAGTGTCTCTCCGCCTCCTTAGATCTAATTTGTGTCCAAAATATGTCCCCCTCTTGTTCTTGGCCGGCCTCCTTTGTTTAATATAGGGTTTAGGACTTAAAATCCCATGTTTTGCACTTTAGTCCCTGAAATTTTCGCTTCCTGCCGCGGTTTTGCCGCGGTCGCGGTGGAACCGCGGCCAAACATGCCCTCTGATTCTTCAGTTGTCCGCGACCATCTTCTACCACGGTTCTGCCGCGGTCGCGGTAGAACCGCGGTTTTTCACCCTGTTCCGTTTGGAATTTGGAAAAACGTAAAACATGAAAGTTGTAGCCCTTTGAGTTAGCTTTCCAGCCATATATTGTGGAGCCCAAATGGAGTTCTGAGCAAAACGTTATGTTTATTTTACTAGACAGTGCGCAATATGCCTCCTCAAGCCTTCGTTCGTACTTAATTATCAAATTTGACCCCCGAACACGATCCCGGCTTAATTCCTTGAGCTTTTACTCAGACTTCAAAGCTTCGAATCACTTAAATTCATTCCATAACATCTATATAGCTCGGAATCACACCTACAAGGCATAAAACACACAATTAGTGCAAAACACTAGTGATTAAAGCGCAAACTCAATTAAAGTGCAGTAAATTCGAGTGTAATAAGCGACTAAAATATGCAATTATAGCCTATCATCAGTATCCTAGGACATAATTTCTGACTGTAAAAGGCAATGCGGTGCCCTTTCTGTGACAGGATTGCCCCAATCCCTACGCCCGGGGCATCAGCCTCTAGAGTAAAATCATCATCAAAGTGGGCAGGGCCAGCACCGGAGTAGAGCCAAGCCTAGGTTTCAGGTCTTCAAAGGCTTGCCGCGCTTCCAAACAAAGGCATCTTTCCAGAGTAAATAAGATAATGGACTGGCCCAAATGGCAAAGTTACGAATAAATCGCCTATAATAACTCGCAAGGCCCAAGAAAACGCGGACCTCTTTACCTGACTTGGTGTTGACACCCAATTTTTTCATATATATTTTCAATATGCAAAATACTTTCAAAATAGCATATATATGCATATATAAGTATGTCCAAGCATTTTATTATTTTTCCCATAATTTTTAAGGTTTCTAAACTGATTTATTTCCCCTTTTCATCCATAAAATTCCAATAATTATGTTCAAAATTATTATTTTTGATGATTCATTTATTGGATCTTTATATTTTTGCCAAAATATGGCTAAGGTAATTTTCGCGTATTTTTACAATTTTATTAAGTATTTTTTACAGTTAATTGCACATAATTGCAATATTAGCCATTTTTAGGTTTAAATTTGTCTCATATTTATAAAATGGGATCCTATATTTTTAAATTGTTAATTATATATTATAAATAATTTTAGTGCTTTCAATTTGTTTTCCGAAATTTATCTACTATTTTTATAAATTAAAAGGGAAAACTGGCTATTTAAATTTTAGCCCAAATTGGGTTTCAATTATAACACAAATAAGGCCCTAATTAAACCTCGACCCAATTTCAATTAAACCGACCCAAACCCGGATCCCTACCTACCCTCTTAAATCCAGGCCGTTGATCATTCAGATCAACGGCCAGCATTAACCCTTTCCATTTTAACCCTGAACGACCCCTCTACCCTAATTCACTTTTCACCAAACGCCACCCTTGAATACCCTTCTCTCAATTTCTCTCTGCAGCCTCACCCTAACCCTAACCACTCCACCATAATCCACCTAATCCACCACCTAATCCATGGTCTCCCATGGCATTTTGAGACGTGTACTCATCTCCTATGTTTACTAGCTACATATTTTTCATGATTCCATGGACAAACCTCGACGAGATCTGGTCCAGTCCTTGCTCGACTTTGATATCTGGTCTTTTTCCGGCCATCCATGGCTGTTCAAGTCGGATACTTGACTTTTCCAGCTAGATCGGTATTTTTTAAAGCCTTCTCACTTTCTCTGGGTTCTTTGAAACCCTAGATCTAAGAGTTGTTCGATTTTCTTTCGGATCTGTGTTTGTTACAAACTTTTTAAGCGTTTCTCGAAGGTTCTTTGATTTTTATTTCAAAATGACTCTTCATTTTTTAACGATTAGGGTTTCCTAAGCTTTTCTCTGATTTTCAGTATGTTTTATGATTTTTACTATGTTTATCCATGTTTGCTGCTACCTGGTTCATCATGCTAAAAGCCCTAAGTGTTTTGGCTCTACCTGGGCTTCTGAAACTCTCTTGGTTTATTTTATACGCATGTTTGGTTCGATTAAGTTCTTTGCGTTTGAATCTTTTTGCGTTGTTTAACTGATCTGATTCTGAGTTCTTATCATCTCTTAAACTCGACTATTGTTGAAACCCTAATTTCTTAAAAGGTTTTCCTCGCTTGTTTCTGTGAGACCTTTACTCGTTTCCGACTCTCTTGCCTATTACTATGCTCTTCTTCACTTTTGATTCTATGTGACTACTTGACCTACTTGATTACTCTACTTCGAATAGTTTTCTTTTACTACTGAACCCTATCTTACCCCTATTGCTACTGTTTGTTTGTGTTGCTTCTTTTTGTCGACATGTTTGACACTGCATGCCTGTTCATTCCTTGCTATTTATAGGCTAAGGTGCAGAGTCATGATCCTTTCTTGATTGATTCTGACCCCCTCAATGTTGCGACTGATTGCAAAAGGTTTTCTTATTAACCCTAATTTTATTCGTTTATTTAAATTGATTGATTCCCTTCCTTTAATTACTATGATATTTTACCTTGAATCTTTTCCCAAAATTAAGCATATTTTCGTACTTAGACTCATTCATTTACTTCATACTTTTACTGCCCCCTTATATGGCAATAATCAATATGTCCCCAAACTGATTTTTTTCATTGATTAAACCTGTTAGTATTCGTTAAGCAGTGATCCCTTAATTAAAGGGAATCACTTGTGGTAATTGATTCTGATTGTAATTATTTTCATGTTTCTGTTGAAACTTTACTTACTACCTTATTCTTCACTCGTTTTTAAAAAACTATAAATACCCTACCCTCTCTTCTTTCAAACTCACGAACAGCTTGAGTTCAGAACACACACTTACACTCAAAACTCTCTCTTTCTTTACTGCTACTTGTGCTATTGCTTTGTCTAGCTGGCGGAAAGCCAAGGCTAGACTATGGAATCTTGCTTGCTTTATATTTCTGCATTTTGCTTCTCTACTGGTATGTCCTAGTTAATTCTTAGTCCCAACAACAATATGTTTCCATAAGTTGCTTCAGTTTGTCATTCTTGTTTACTTCTGCTCCTGTTTCCGCAGTCAAGTTATGTTACTAGCATGTTGTAATATGTTCCCTTCCCCTTTTAAATTAATGCTTACCCATATGTGTACTCTGTCAGTCTTTTGTCGTGTACTTGCTACCATA
Source organism: Nicotiana attenuata (assembly GCF_001879085.1). NCBI lineage: Eukaryota > Viridiplantae > Streptophyta > Magnoliopsida > Solanales > Solanaceae > Nicotiana > Nicotiana attenuata. The sequence goes on from NW_017670349.1 coordinate 376,092, forward strand.
TGAACCCCAAACCCCCATATCCCCTATATGTATTTTTGTTTTTGGATGGTTTGTGTCCATGCCAGCATTAGCTCTTGCTGTGCATGACCAAACCAGACCCCTGCTGGGGTTATACAATGTACCCCAAAATCCCTTGCCCCTTGAATGATCGCTGGTTCTGTGTAGTTTGAGTTTCACTACTACAACTATTTTCAAGACACCTTTTACCACTTACTATTCCCAACCCAGTTTTAATAAATCTCTGTTCTGCACTTCCACTATACTCTTAGAACCTAGGTTCTGCCCCTCTTGTGTGAGCCTTGCCTTGGGACCCTTGAGTTCTTTCTAATCTTGGACACATAAAGGTTGACCCTTCCACACTGCACTCATTTTATTTGGTCATGTAAACCTGGGTGTGAGTACTGCCCGGGATCCCCTGAGATCCTTAGGGAACTTTGACACACTCAGGTATGAGAAAGGCTTTGAAACATTGGCATTGAAGTGATTAATTATATAACTCAGATAGGAAGTCAAGATCAGGCTTCTTTTGGTTGTTTCTAATTTCTGCACTTCTTTTGTAATTCAATCATTGGGACCGTAATAATTTGTAAACAATATCGGGGGATTAGTGAAAAGGGTGGGTAGTTGTACATTGTAGGTAGATTGGGTAGATAACATGCCTATAGGATCAGCAATAAATTCTGCATGCTTCACTTTCATAACTAGAAACCATGCCTATAGGATCAGTGCTTGTTTACAATAAATTCTGCATGCTTCACCTTCACACAACTAGAAATCATGCCTATAGGATGTAAAGCTCAATGTTCGTTACATCATGTATCCAAACTCGTTTTCCTTAGAAATCATGTCTATAGGTCCAAAGTCAGCCTTCATACACTTAGATACCATGCCTGTAGGATCTAAATGGCTATTATAGAAATCATGCCCATATAGATTTTAAAAACAGTTTAGCAAGAGAAGCCGTCTAGTTCATGTCGATATTCAGAATTAGAATAGTTAATTAATCTGCCGCTTCTTTAATAAGTTTCTCAAACACTATTTCGACTTAATTCCAATAGAAAGCATGTTTATAGGATCCAAATCGCATATTTAAAATTAATCACTACTCCACTGCATTCCTAATCTATATAGATATCGTGCTCATAGGATATCATTATTACGCCTAGGCCAGCCTTAGGTAATTACTTGAATAAAATTGGAACTGCCTTCGTTAATTATCACTTGCTATAACCAACAGGCAGGCCTGATTCGGACTTCTTATCTGAGCTATATAATGAATCTGGTTGTGACTCAAATCCCCTGCCTTAGGACTTAAAAAATTCAGACTTTAACTGTGTTTGAGTCGTGCTATTTATATGCATTATTTGCGGAGGTTTATATGGGTCTTCTAACTGCTTACATGTTTCCCCTTTAAATGCAGTCCTACGTGTTTTTGTATGTCGCCTTAGCCTTTTTTACCTTTAAACCTAAGAGTCAGCCTAAAATCCTCCCTCTTTTTGGAATAGTAGTCCTAAATTTCCTCCGGACTGATAGAAATGGGACGGGTAATATCACGCAATAGAGGTCGAGACCAATCCGCGCTTTAATACCTTTACAGGGTGGGAAGGGTAGATATGGATATGATGACCGGTGCGCTAATACCACGTGTAGCCCCTCTTTTGAGGAGTGATAACCGGGTATTGCATTGATGTGATCCATATTACAAACAAACCTAGGACCCCTTTACATTCATCAGCATGCTTAGATTATAACTCTTTTCAAAACCCTGCTTTATTTAATCATTTTCAAACAGTTGTGTATTTAAAATCCCCTATTATTTGAGCCTTGTTTGTTTACTAGTTAATTGCACAAATTCACAAAATTTTCTGGCCGGGAACCACACTAGTGGATCCTGAGGGGTGCCTAACACCTTCCCTTGGGATAATTTCAAGCCCTTACCCTTTCTTTGGTTATCAAATGTAGTTGTAGTTAAACCCCATAGGTGGCTTAACGCACCTTAAAATTGTTAGATGGCGACTCTTCAAAATTGCAAAACCCCTTTCCCAAAAGGAAAGAGTTGTCCCAACCAAATGTTATAAACCCGATTTCGCGAGAAAAAGGGGGCGCGACAGCATGGTGACTCTGCTGGGGATTTTTAGGCTTTTACCATTTCAGATCATTCTTGTGAATTTGTACCTCTCCGTATGTGCAATTATCTGTTTAATTCCTTTAAGCATTTGATTTCTTCTTTAGAAGCAAAACTGACATATTTTCCTTGTTTTCTTTCCTTTATTGCTTTAAATTATGAAATTGATGTATTTATCGCTTTCTTAATGTGCAAATACATGTCAACATGCTTTTAATTATTGCATAATCATGCTCAATATCATACTCCACTCGTGCCAACCACATCCTACAGCAACGCTTAAAATGAGTGGTTGCGCTCTTCCTATATCATTACCCCCTAAATTTGGAAAGGCATATTTGCGGTAAAACTAGTCGATCAGCGGTGCAGTCGACAGTTCCGAGCCTTCCCCCTTGAGTTGTCCGCTCAAGGGTGCCAGTCTAAGACCCCATAGAAACCTTACTCTGTTCAAAATTGTGCATGCATCATGGTCAAACCTAGCCGGATCAGTTATGTTGTCCACATAATGATCCTTTAAGATAGCCTTGTCCAAAGTCCACTGGGTTTCCCTAAACCCAAAACGAACGTCGTCACGTTCTGTGCATTTATTTGGAGAACTAGATGCTTCATGCTAATTGTTGATATTAAATAGTCGAGTCTGGTGGGGGTAGGGTCTAACCCTTTTATTTTGCAGAAAATGAGGCACGAGGCCCCCGGTTTCGGTATGATTAGCACGCCCCCACTCTTGGTAGATTGGTGGAGGAGTCTTCCATCAAATGACCAAATCAATGTGTGGAAAGAGAGGGCCGCCAAAGCTAGTGGAAAGTTGGAATATCTGGAATACAATCTGCTGGAATAGGAAGGAAAAGTGAGGAAGAGAGTCACCGACTACTAGAACGCTGAGGGAAACGAAGGGGAACACCTGGCGAAGGCATTTTTGCTGGTGAACCTACACGAACTGGAGGATTTGATAGGCATTCAACCTGAGGAAGGTCTTTCTGGGACAAAGTAGATACGAATTTACTTTGTTTCGCTTTATGAATGTAATAAGGCCAATGGCCATTAGTGACTTTTATTTCTTGCTTATCTAATGTCATTTTGGGATTCGCCTATTTTTTATCAATAAAATGAGGCATTTAGCATTCTGAGTTCTCAAAATCAATTTGTCGCTAGGCCTACCTCGGGCACAAAAGAGGTTTCCCAAATTAAGACACGCTTTACATTCCCGCACTATGTGTTTAAATATTGCAATATTTTTTATAATCCTCACTGACCTGATTACCTTTTGTTTTATTTTTGTTTTTTATTATTCCCCTCCCCAAAAGGTTAGTTCGTGCACTCTGGCATCATCATCTTACTTCACAAGATCCAGAGGGGCACATCTCAAGAATTGGAGCATCAGGATAACCAGAGCCCGACAAGCCTCGGGGTAGCAAGGCTAAAATAAGCACTATTCACTGTTTTATTTACTAAATTATTTTCTTTTCGCATTTTCAATTCCCGCAATAAGATCTTCGATGTTAAAAATAGTTATTCAATTTATCAAAAGCATGTTTGATTTTTCCTATGATTTAATATTTATTGCTATCTCTCCTTACTTTACCAATACAACATTACTATTACCTATCTTGATTAACCAATGATTGTGACATGCAATGAGACAACGCAACAAACAGATATTGATTCAGAGGAAAAGATGACATACCTGACGAGATTGTCAAAGAAGTTGAGAAATTTGAGAACAGACCTAAGTCCAACCTGGACGAAACCGAAATTGTCAACCTGGGAAATGTAGAAGGCGTCAAGGAAACGCGAATCAGCGTTCACATATCGCCATCGGAGAAGAAAGAATACACAGAATTCCTAAAAGAGTATGAGGACATATTCGCCTGGTCGTATGATGACATGACTGGTCTGAGTACGTCTATTGTAGCTCACAAATTGTCAACCGATCCAACTTGTCCACCGGTAAAGCAAAAGCTCAGAAAGTTCAAGCCTGATATGAGTGTGAAAATCAAGGAAGAAGTCACCAAGCAGATCAAAGCTATGGTTCTCAGGGTTGTTGACTACCCAACCTGGTTAGCCAACATTGTGCCAGTACCAAAGAAGGATGGGAAGGTCAGAGTTTGTGTCGACTACCGGGATCTCAACCGGGCCAGTCCAAAAGATGACTTCCCTTTGCCAAATATACACATCCTAATTAATAATTGCGCCAAGCATGAGTTACAGTCATTCGTAGATTGCTTCGGTGGTTATCATCAGATCTGGATGGATGAGGAAGATGTTGAGAAAACGGATTTCATTACGCCGTAGGGAATGTACTGTTACAAGATGATGCCATTTGGCTTGAAGAATGCAGGGGCCACCTATATGAGGGCCATGACTACCATTTTCCATGACATGATACACACGGAGATAGAGGTATATGTGGATGATGTTATTATCAAATCCAAGAAGGCCACTGACCACATAGAAGATCTGAGGAAGTTTTTCAATAGACTGCGGAGGTACAACCTGAATCTAAACCCAGCAAAGTGTGCATTTGGGGCTCCTGCTGGGAAGTTGCTGGGGTTTATTGTGAGCCTCCGAGGAATAGAACTGGATCCATCAAAGGTCAATGCCATTCAAGAATTACCACCGCCAAAGAAAAAAAAAGATGTGATGAGTTTATTGGGAAGGCTGAACTACATCAGCCAATTCATAGCACATTCAACAGTTATCTGTGAGCCAATCTTTAAGATGTTAAAGAAGGACGCCGCTACCAAATGGACCGATGACTGCCAAAAGGCCTTCGACAGAATCAATGAGTACCTATCAACACCACCAATCTTAGTTCCGCTCGAGCCAGGGAGACCTTTATTACTCTACCTTGCAGTGTTAGACGGAGCTTTCGGCTGTGTTCTGGGGCAACATGATGAAACAGGGAGAAAGGAACAAGCCATCTATTATCTCAGCAAGAAGTTCACCCCGTACGAGGCCCGGTATTCTCTATTGGAACGCACCTGTTGTGCTTTGACTTGGGTGGCTCAGAAGCTGAGACATTACTTCTGCGCCTATACTACATATCTCATATCAAGGATGGATCCTTTGAAGTACATCTTTCAGAAGCCCATGCCCACTGGCAAGCTATCCAAGTGGCAAATCCTGTTGAGTGAGTTCGACATTGTTTACGTAACTCACAAAGCGGTCAAGGGACAGGCACTGGCAGACCACCTTGCTGAAAACCTCGTGGATGGAGGATACGAACCCCAGAAAACGTATTTTCCTGATGAAGAGGTATCATTCATAGGAGAAGACATTGCAGAATCCTATGATGGTTGGAGAATGTTCTTCGATGGAGCAGCAAACTTCAAAGGAGTTGGCATAGGAGCAGTCTTGATATTAGAAACCGGTCAGCCTTATCCAGTGTCCGCCAAGCTCAGGTTTCCCTGCACCAACAATATGGCCGAGTATGAAGCTTGCATCTTAGGACTCAAAATGGCCACTGACATGAACGTTCAAGAGCTGCTAGTAATTGGAGATTCAGACTTACTTATACATCAGGTACGAGAAAAATGGGCAACCAAGAACTCCAACATACTCCCGTATCTGCATCATGTACAGGAACTGAGGAAAAGGTTCACGAAGACGGAGTACCAACATGTTCCCAATCCAGAATGAGTTCGCCGATGCATTGGCTACCTTAGCATCTGTGATACAGCATCCAGACAAGAAGTTTATTGATCTCATTCCAGTGAAAATTCATAATCAGCCAGCTTACTGTGCCAGTGTTGAAGAAGAAGCAGACGGAAAGCCTTGGTTTCATGATATCAAGGAATACTTGGCAAAAGGAGAGTATCGAGAGCTTGCGAATCCTACTAAGAAACGCGTACTTCGGAGATTGTCCAACAACTTCTTCCACAATGGAGTTATCCTAGACAAGAGGACTCCTGATTTGGGGTTATTAAGGTGTGTCGACGCAAAAGAAGCATCTAAGCTGCTAGAGGAAATTCATGCTGGGACTTGCGGTCCACATATGAACGGTTTTATTTTAGCAAAGAAGATACTCCGGGCTGGCTACTTCTGGATGACCATGGAGACAGACTGCATCCAATATGTCCAAAAATGCCATCGCTGTCAGATATATGCAGACATGATAAAGGTACCTCCGAGTGAGCTCAACACAACAAGATCACCGTGGCCATTCGCCGCCTGGGGAATGGACGTCATTGGACCAATCGAGCCTGCCGCTTCCAACGGACACAGATTTATCCTAGTGGCAATTGACTATTTCACCAAGTGGGTCGAAGCAGCATCTTACAAATCAGTGACTAAGAAAGTCGTGACAGACTTCGTCCGCGACCGCATTGTTTGTCGATTCGGTATCCCAGAGTCAATCATCACTGATAATGGCTGCAATCTCAACAGTGACTTGATGAAAGCCATGTGTGAAACTTTTAAGATCAGACACAAGAATTCCACAGCCTATAGGCCTCAAATGAATGGAGCTGTAGAAGCCGCCAACAAGAACATCAAGAAGATATTGAGGAAAATGATAGAAAAGCATAGGCAGTGACACAAGATTATCATTTGCTCTATTGGGATACCGCACCATAGTCTGCACATCAACCGGAGCAACCCCTTATATGCTGGTTTATGGTACAGAGGCTGTCATCCCCGCCGAAGTAGAAATTCCCTCCCTAAGGATCATAGAGGAAGCTGAGCTCAACGACACAGAGTGGGTGAAGAGTCGTTACGAGCAACTAGCTCTTATAGACGGAAAGAGAATGAACGCAGTTTGCCATGGTCAACTCTATCAGAACGGAATGTCCAGAGCCTACAACAAAAGAGTCAAGCCAAGACAGTTCACACCGGGGCAGCTGGTGTTGAAGAAATTTTTTCCGCATCAAGATGAAGCCAAAGGGAAGTTGTCTCCCAACTGGCAGGGCCCATACATGGTTCACCGGGTTTTGACAGGAGGAGCCCTCATACTTGTAGAAATGGACGGAGAAGTTTGGCCAAAGCCGATTAATTCAGACGCAGTCAAGCGTTACTATGTGTAATTTTTATGCTTTCCTCATATGATGTGAATTGAACTACGCCTGACCTGATTCCCCTTTAAGAGGGGATACGTAGGCAGCCCGATGGGTTCGGTCATAATTCAATAAAATTTTCCTTTCCCCCCGAAATTGGAAACAGGGGCAGAATTTTAAGGAGGACCCTCAAAATTCCGATGTAATTTCAGTTGATCGCCGCACGAGCAACAGTCAGAAGCGTCAACCCATCAAACTAGGGTAGAATTTTGAGGTATAGCGAGAGAGGTTGCAATGTCCCAAAACCACGTCACAGTCGTCGGTTCATCTAAAAAGCTATCTTTTAATTATACGTTTATGTCATACTTTCACAAAATCATGCATGTTTATTATTGAAACTGCTTTGTTTAGCAATGCTACCCCAATGATACAGACAGTATCGCCAGATCTATGCCGAACGAGTCAAGCAAAACCAGCGGGGATACGAACCAACCTTCCCCTTTACAAAACTCACGATTTTTCTTTGGATGCAGGCACTAGGATTACGAAATCATTGAACATACTATACGCCCATAGAACAAATATTGTTCAAGAATACGATTCTCCGAACCATTGCACTTACCAACATTTGCTATCAGCACGCACCCGTAATGTTCCATATGTCACAACGCTCCCAGTAATCACCATGCCGCAATCTGCTATCAGCTATGGAAACTCTACTGTCATTTCCTATTTTATTTCTTGCATAAGGCTACCATTTTTCCTTCCGAGGTTAAATTCTACCTCTATCTGCATCTGCATTGCATAAGGCTACTATTCTGCCTTCCGAGGTTAAACTCTACCTCTATCTGCATCTGCATTGCATAAGGCTACCGTTCTGCCTTCCGAGGTTAAGCTCTACCTCTATCTAAATTTGCATTGCATAAGGCTACCATTCTGCCTTCCAACTTACATAAGGCTACCATTCTGCCTTCCGAGGTTAAGCTCTACCTCTATCTGCATTTTCATTGCATAAGGCTACCATTCTGCCTTCCGAGATTAAACGCTGTCACCACCTACATTGCACGGCTGAAAGATCGCCACATTGCACGGCTGAAAGATCGCCACATTGCACGGCTGAAAGATCGCCACATTGCATGGCTGAAAGATCGCCATATTGCACGACTGAAAGATCGCCACATTGCACGGCTGAAAGATCACCACATGCTACTGCATCCTTCATGGGCTGAAATATCGCCAACCCATCCAAAGGCGTCATCGTTCGGAGGTACCATCTTCATAGCCCGAGAACACCATGTCATGGCCCGAGGATTTCTTTTGATCTTTTGCATATCATTATTCCAAGGCATCATGGTTCGGAGGCACCATCCTCATAGCCCGAGAACATTATTTCATGGCCTGCGAATCCTTTATTATACGCTTCATGGCCCAGAACATCCTGGTCTAAGGACGTCATCCTAACCGCCCAAAGACAGCATTCATGGTCCAACGGGAATTTGCATCATGTCTAAATTTACGCACAATATATGCTTGTATCGCTTATTTGTTGGTAAACCGACGAGCAACGGCTATCCTAGCAGGAGCGATCCCGCTCCAGTTCCCTTAGCCATATCAGAACATAACCATTCCCGTAAATCGTACACTCACCCAGCCCTAGATATAGCAACCGTTCTTGAAATGTCTTCATCGGTATACTCCGCCAATGGATCCTAAACTGCATATGGCCTGATTCTTGTAAAACCAGGGATATGTAGGCAGCACAAAAGCCAGGGTGCAGCCTAAACCTCTTCAAACCGTTTCGCTCGGTCAAAATTGGCCATCATATCTTTACCAGAAAACTCTTTCATCCTTCCCGGGTAAAGAGGGGCAGCTGTTGACACCCAATTTTTCCCTATATATTTTAAATATGCAAAATACGTTCAAAATAGCATATATATATATATATATATATATATATATATATATATATATATATATATATGCATATATGCGTATGTCCAAGTATTTTATTATTTTTTCCATAATTTTTAAGATTTTTAAACTGATTTATTTCCCCTTTTCATCCATAAAATCCCAATAATTATGTTCAAAATTATTATTTTTGATGATTCATTTATTGGATCTTTATATTTATGCCAAAATATGGCAAAGGTAATTTTTGCGTATTTTTACGATTTTATTCAGTATTTTTTACAGTTAATTGCACATAATTTGCAATATTAGCCATTTTTAGGTTTAAATTTGTCTCATATTTATAAAATGGGATCCTATATTTTTAAATTGTTAATTATATATTATAAATTATTTTAATGCTTTCAATTTATTTTCAGAAATTTATCTACTATTTTTATAAACTAAAAGGGAAAAATGGCTATTTAAATTTTAGCCCAAATTGGGTTTCAATTATAACCCAAATAAGGCCCTAATTAAACCCCGACCCAATTTCAATTAAACTGACCCAAACCTAGATCCCAACCTACCCTCTTTAATCCAGGTCGTTGATCATTCAAATCAACGGCCATCATTCACTCTTTCTATTTTTAACCCTGAACGACCCCTTTAGCCGAATTCACTTTTCACCAAACACCGCCCTTGAATGCCCTTCTCTCAAATTCTCTCTGCAGCCTCACCCTAACCCTAGCCGCCGCCACCCAATTCCACCCTAATTCACCTAATCCACCACCTAATCCATGGTCTCCCATGGTATTCTGAGACGTGTACTCGTCTCCTATGTCTACTAGCTACATATTTTTCATGATTGCATGGACAAACCTCGACGAGATCTGGTCCAGTCCTTGCTCGACTTCGATCTCTAGTCTTTTTTCGGCCATCCATGGTTGTTCAAGTCAGATACTTGACTTTTTCGGCTAGATCGGTATTTTTTAAAGCCTTTCTCACTTTCTCTGGGTTCTTTGAAACTCTAGCTCTAAGAGCTGTTCGATTTTTCTTTCAGATCTGTGTTTGTTACAAACTTTTTAAGTGTTTCTCGAAGGTACTTTGATTTTTATTTCAAATGACTCTTCATTTTTTAACGATTAGGGTTTCCTAAACTTTTCTCCGATTTTCAGTATGTTTTATGATTTTTACTATGTTTGTCCATGTTTGCTGCTACCTGGTTCATCATGCTAAAATCCCTAAGTGTTTTGGCTCTACCTGGGCTTCTGAAACTCTCTTGGTTTATTTTATACGCATGTTTGGTTCGATTAAGTTCTTTGCGTTTGAATCTTTTTGCCTTGTTTAACTTATCTGATTATGAGTTCCTATCATCTCTTAAACTCGACTATTGTTGAAACCCTAATTTCTTAAAAGGTTTTCCTCTCTTGTTTCTGTGAGACCTTTACTCGTTTCCGACTCTCTTGCGTGTTACTATGTTCTTCTTCACTTTTGATTCTATGTGACTACTTGAGCTACTTGATTATTGTGCTTCGAATAGTTTTCTTTTACTGCTGAACCCTAGCTTACCCCTACTGTTACTGTATGTTTGTGTTGCTTTTTTTTGTCGACATGTTTGACCCTGCATGCCTGTTCATTCCTTGCTATTTATAGGCTAAGGTGCAGAGTCATGATCCTTTCTTGATTGATTCTGACCCCCTCAATGTTGCGACTGATTGCAAAAGGTTTTCTTATGAACCCTAATTTTATTCGTTTGTTTAAATTGATTGATTCTCTTCCTTTAATTACTGTGATGTTTTACCTTGAATCTTTTCCCAAAATTAAGCATATTTTCCTACTTAGACTCATTCATTTACTTCATACTTTTACTGCCCCCTTATATGGCAATAATCAATCTGTCCCCAAACTGATTTCTTTCCTTGAGTAAACCTGTTAGTATCCGTTAAGCAGTGATCCCTTAATTAAACGGAATCACTTGTGGTAATTGATTCTGATTGTTATTATTTCCATGTTTGTGTTGAAATTTACTTATTACAGTATTCTTCACTCGTTTTCAAAAAACTATAAATACCCTACCCTCTCTTCTTTTAAACACACGACACTTGAGTTCAGAACACACACTTACACTTGAAACTCTCTCTTTCTTTACTGCTACTTGTGCTATTGCTTTGTCTAGCCGGCTGAAAGCCAAGGCTAGACTGTGGAATCTTGCTTGCTTTACCTTTCTGCATTTTGCTTCTCTACTAGTATGTCCTAGTTAATTCTTAGTCCCAACAACAATATGTTTCCATAAGTTGCTTCAGTTTCTCATTCTTGTTTACTTCTGCTCCTGTTTCCGTAGTCAAGTTATGTTACTACCATGCTGTAACATGTTCCCTTCCTCTTTTAAATTAATGCTTACCTATATGTGTACTCTGTCAGTCATTTGTCGTGTACTTGCTACCCTATGAACCCCAAACCCCTATATCCCCTATATGTATTTTTGTTCCGTTGGATGGTTTGTGTCCATGCGAGCATCAGCTATTGCTGTGCATGACAAAACCAGACCCCTGCTGGGGTTATACAATGTATCCCATAATCCTTTGCCCCTTGAATGATTGCTGGTTCTGTGTAGTTTGAGTTTCACTACTACAACTGTTTTCAAGACACCCCTTACCACTTACTATTCCCAACCCAGTTTTAATAAATCCCTGTTATGCACTTCCACTATACTCTTAGAACCTAGGTTCTGCCCCTCTTTTGTGAGCCTTGCCATGGGACCCTTGAGTTCCCTCTGATCTTGGACACATAAGGGCTGGCCCTTCCACACTGCACTCATTCTATTTGGTTATGTAAACCTGGGTGTGAGCACTGCCCGGGATCCCCGGAGATCCTTAGGGAAATTTAACACACTCAGGTATGAGAACGGCTTTGAAACATTGGCATTGAAGTGATTAATTATATAACTCAGATAGGAAGTCAAGATTAGGATTGTTTTGGTTGTAGTTTCTTATTTCTGCACTTCTTTTGTAATTCAATCATTTGGACCGTAATAATTTGTAAACAATATCGGGGAATTAGTGAAAAGGGTGGGTAGTTGTACATTGTGGGTAGATCGGGTAGATAACATGCCTATAGGATCAACAATAAATTCTGCATGCTTCACTTTCATAACTAGAAACCATGCCTATAGGATCAGTGCTTGTTTAAAATAAATTCTGCATGCTTCACCTTCACACAACTAGAATTCATGCCTATAGGAGGTAAAGCTAAATTTTCGTTACATCATGTATCCAAACTTGTTTCCCTTAGAAATCATGTCTATAGGTCCAAAGTCAGACTTCATACACTTAGATACCATGTCTGTCGGATCTAAGTGGCTACAGTAGAAATCATGCCCATATAGATTTTAGAAACAGTTTAGCTGGAGAAGCCGTCTAGTTCATGTCGATATTCTGAACTGGAATAGTGAATTAATCTGCCGCTTCTTTAATAAGTTTCTCAAACAGTGTTTCGACTTAATTCCAGTAGTAAGCATATTTATAGGATCCAAATCGCCCATTTAAAATTAATCACTGCTCTACTGCATTCCTAATCAATATAGATATCGTGCTCATAGGATATCATTATTACGCCTAGGCCAGCCTTAGGTAATTACTTGAATAAAACTGTAATTGCATTCGTTAATTATCACTTGCTACAACCAACACGCACTTCGGTCTTCTTATCTGAGCTATATAATGAATCGGGTTCTGACTCAAATCCCCTGCCTTAGGACTTAAAAAATTCAGACTTTAACTGTGTTTGAGTCGTGCTATTTATATGCATTATTTGCGGAGGTTTATATGAGCCTTCTAATTGCATACATGTTTCCCCTTTTAATGCAGTCCTACGTGTTTTTGTATGTCGCCTTAGCCTTTTTAACCTTTAAACCTAAGAGTCAGCCTAAAATCCTCCCTTTTGTAGGAATAGTAGTCCTAAATTTCCTCCGGGGCTGATAGGAATGGGACGGGTAATAGCACGCAATAGAGGTCGAGACCAATCCGCGCTTTAATACCTTTACGGGGTGGGAAGGGTAGATACGGATATGATGACCGGTGCACTAATACCACGTGTAGCCCCTCTTTTGAGGAGTGATAACTGGGTATTGCATTGATGTGATTCATATTACAAACAAACCTAGGACCCCTTTACACTCATCAGCATGCTTAGATTATAACTCTTTTTTCAAAACCCTGCATTATTTAATCGTTTTCAAACAGTTGTGTATTTAAAATCCCCTATTATTTGAGCCTTGTTTGTTCACTTGTTAATTACCCAAATTCACAAAACTATCTAGCCGGGAACCACATTAGTGGATCCTGAGGGGTGCCTAACACCCTCCCCTTGGGATAATTTCAAGCCCTTACACTATCTCTGGTTATCAAATATAGTTGCAGTTGAACCCCATAAGTGCCCTAACGCACCGTAAAATCGTTAGGTGGCGACTCTTCAAAATTGTAAAACCCTTTTCCCAAAAGGAAAGAGTTGTCCCAGCAAAATGTCATAAACCTGATTTCGCGAGAAAAAAGGGGCGTGACACTTGGTTGTGGCCCATTGTTGTATAATAGAAATTTTTGAGGGGTCGACGGCAAGCCCATCTGAAGATATAACATGACCCAAACAATCGATCTTGGGCTGCCCAAAATGACATTTGCTATGCTTTGCGACCAATTGGTGTCGTTGGAGCAATCAGGGACGAAGCTACATTCACTTAAGGGTGGTCAATTGACCACCCTTCGTTGAAAAATTACACGGTATATATGGTAAAATATTTAATTTTAGAGGTATATAACCTATATTGAACACCCTTTGTGGGTAAATGTTTTTCACTTCGTTCAAGTTTGAACACCCTTAGAAAAATTTCTGGCTTTGCTACTGGGAGCCATCCAAGTACTAACTCCAAATGCTCCAAGTGCAACGACCACGGTGAACTATAAATGAAGATATCATCAAAGAATACGAGTACAAATTTGCGAAGATGAGGCCGAAAAATGTCATTCATAGTTGCTTGAGGGGTCGATGGGGCATTGGATAAAGCGAACGACATAACTAAAAACTCGTTATGGCCATCATGTGTCCGGAAAGCCGTCTTGGGAACATCAATAGGGAAAACCTGAATCTGATGATATCCGGACAAGAGATCCAACTTCGAGAAAAGTTTAGACGCATATAATTCATCAAACAACTAGTCAACTGAGGAAATCTGCCACGCACGATAATGGCATTAAGGACCCTATAGTCAACACAGAAGCGCCATGATACATCCTTCTTTCGTACCAACAATACTGGTGATGAGAACGGACTTGTACTAGGTTGTTTTACTCTGTCCCTTAACATATCAGATACGAGTTGTTCCATTATTTGCTTCTGAAAATGAGGGTATCAATAAGGCTTGACATTGACTGGCTGTACATCAGGGGCAAGATGAATGGCATGATCAGTTGTTCGGACTGGTGGAAGTCCCTATCGTTTGGTGAAGACAGTAGTATGTGAATCCAGTAATGCTCTCAACTCTGAAGGTATACCCTGGGGTTCCCTAGAATGTTCGTGCACTAGGAACAAGTGAAAACAAGTAGCAATTGCATCATTGGCATGATATCGGCGTAATGTTTGCAATTGAGCCGGCTGCAGATCATCCGGGGGGTCACCTACCCACTTAACTTGCTTGCCTTCCAAATAAAACTCCATTTGGCGAGTGGCATGGTTGGTCAATACCGAATCTAGAGTGGCTAGCCAAGCGCCGCCAAGAACAATATCCGAGCCATGGTAACCCAAGAGATATATGTCCATTGTGAGGTAGGTTCCCTGGACAGTAAATGAAACAACACGAATTACTCCCTCACAACACAAATACTGGCCATTTCCTTCAACCACCAAAAATTAGTGGTGGGTTCAATTGTATAATTCAGAAATTTGGCTGCTCCTGTTTAAATAACAATATGTGTACTCCCACCATCAACCAAGACAGCAACAGGGGACCCATGGACATGACCCTTGAAGCGAAGAATCATTGGAGAATGACCACCAACTAAGGCGTGATAAGACATTGTCGATTAGGCCTGTAACATCAAGCACTGAAGTTTCTCTGCCAACATTCCATCCGACGTGATTTGTGCGGATTTAGCAATGAGTGGTTCGGAATCGTCTTCAAGAAGAAGGATTTGGGGCAGGTATTTGCATTTGTGATTTGCCACATATTTCTCATCACAATAATAATACAACCCCTTATCGCGAAGCTCCAACATCTCCGTCGGTGTTAGCCGTTTGACGGTCATTCGAGAGCTCAATGTGGAGGCATTGCATGTTGACACTATAGCTTTGGAGGGAGGAGTATAGGCAGTAAAGGTTGGGTTCTAGCAAAAGCGGGTTGCATGGGCTCTCTTTCTATCTGCAAACGCTGCTCATGAGTTTGGGCCAAAGAGATGGCCTCATCAAGTGTTTTGTGACTGTGAACCAAAACTGATAGTTACCTCCTATAGCAAATGTTGATACCTTATTTATTTTAAATAAATAACCTTTTACAAAATTATATTCCATAGCTACCTTTTAATTTTTTGTAGCCAAATATCTATTTATGGTCACCCCCTACCCTTAAGCCATAAAATAAGCTTTGTATTATTTTTCTCTCTCCACTCAAATTTCTCCTATCCCCTCAAATTTCTCGTATCCCCTACCCCATATCTATTCTCCCTCTCTCTCTCTCTCTCTCTCTCTCTCTCTCTCTCTCTCTCTCTCAAGGGATACGTTTAATGTATTCTCCCTCTATTCTCCATCCAGTTGAAGGAAGGGATACGTTCAAATCCATCCCCTACCCCATATCTATTCTCCCTCCCTCTCTCTCTCTCTCTCTCTCTCTCTCATCTTTCACCTTCACCTTACTACGAGAACTCTCCGGCAAAGCATCAGAATTAGAGTTTTTCGGCGAAGACTTTTGGGCTGCCAAGCAATCATCCGATATAGAAATTTTCTCCGACGTAACAACGGCAACCGGAGGCAACGGTGACGGCGAGACGACATTAGGGTTGTTCTTGAACAAAGACGACGGAGTTTGGGGCTGAGCAACTTGAATTTTCTGTTAATATATTTCAATGTATTTCAATGTATCTCGTTGTATTTTCATGTATTTCATTGTATTCATTATTTTTTTTCATTGTATTTCGATGTATCTTGTTGTATTTCATATATTTCATTGTATTTACTGTCTCGTTGTATTCCATGAATGTATTCATATATTTTTTTAATTAATATAATTTATGTATTCAGATGTATATATGTATTCAAATTGCTCTATTTTTGTCGTATTTATTGGCTGGAAAAATTTTCAGCATATTTTCTCTGAAGATTGCTATGTTTTTGGGGTGTTTTTCGGTTGAGAATCTTTTTATAACTGGAAAAACAAATTTTGTGTGTTATAATTGAGTTTGTTGAGTTATATTAGGAGTCTATTATGTTAATTGATTCACTTTCCATTTAAAAATAGCTGTAATCCCCTATTTCATGCCGTGAATACAGTCGAATACAAAAATCTGTCTAGCTGTAATCCCCTGTTTCATGCCTAAAATGCTACTGTATTCATGAATACAGTAGCTTAAATACATCGAATACACTCTAAAAAACTTGAAAAGATAGATATAGGAAGTAATATAGTTAATGGTAGCTACAACTAGCTAATAACCACTAAAACATAGTGGTTTCTGAAAGTTTCTCTATTTTAATATCCAAACGAAGCCCAGACACAAATAAGTTGAGAATAAAGGATTCAGAAACATCTTCCGTTTCATTTGCTAGTGCTTCGAACCGAGCCTGGTATTCATGAATACACTAGCATTTCTAGGCATGAAACATGGGATTACAGTTAGACAAATATTTGTATTCGTGTATTCGACTGCATTCATGGCGTGAAACATGGGATTACAGCTGGACAAATTATTGTATTCGACTGTATTCAACTGTATTCACTGCGTGAAACAGGGGATCGGACTGTTTTTAAACGAAAAGTGAATCAATTCACATAATAGACTCCTAATATAACTCAACAAACTCATTTTTAACACCCAAATTTTGTATTTCCAGTTATAAAAAAGATTCTTAACGGAAAAGCACCCCAAAAACATAGCAATCTTTAGAGAAATTATATAATACATCTGAATACATAAATTATATTAATTAAATATAAACACATGAATACATTCATGGAATATAACGAGACAGTGAATACAATGAAATACATAGAATATAACGGGATACATTGAAAATACAATGAAAAAAAAGATAATGAATACAATGAAATACATAGAATACAGCGAGATACATTGAAATACAATGAAAAAAAAAGACAATGAATACAATGAAATACAGCGAGATACATTGAAATATATTAACAGAAAATTCAAGTTGCTCAGCCCCTAACTCCGTCATCTTTGTTCAAGAACAATCCTAGTGTCGTCTTATTGAAGCATCATCAGTATCCAGTCCTCGCTCGCCGTCACCGTTGCCTCCGGTTGCAGACGATGCAGCGCCGCCTTTAATTCTAACTGTTGTTGCATCGAAGATCGTACGTGATCGAAGTTTCCATGGAGGTAATGAGCACAAAGCAAAATTACCACCCATGAAATTCACTCTCCAAAGTTTACACTCTCAAAATCAACTCTGCTTTCTAATATTTTGTTAACGTATATATCATTGACAAATTGCTTCTGATTTGCTTATTAGATAAGGATCTGAACTTTCCAGCTAAAATCGTACTAATTTCGTGTTTTCTTGTAGTGTATAGATCTTAAAACACAGTTGAGATATTTCAAGAAGGAGAGGATATGAGATCGGGAAGAAGAGAGAGTGAGGGGGAATAGATATGGGGTAGGAGATAGGTGAAATTTGAGGGGATATGAGAGAGAAAAGTAATACAAAGCTTATTTTATGGCTTAAGGGTAGGAGGTGACCATAAATAGATATTTGGCTATAAAAAATCAAAAGGTAGCTATGGAATATAATTTTTTTAAAGTATATTTATTTAAAATAGATAAGGTATCAACCTTTACTATAGGAGGTAACTAATCTTATAAAATCCCCCAAAAGCCTATTGGGCTGTTTCAACCTTCTGCTCCTACGCAGTTGATCCCCAAGCCCTAGTTCTTCTCCCATTTGGTCTTCCTGCCCAACTACATCATTATCCAACACTGGGTCCAATCTCGGGTTCGTAAAAAATTAGGAATTTTTACCTCCTATAGCAAAGGTTGATACCTTATTTATTTTAAATAAATACCCTTTTAAAAAATTATATTCTATAGATACCTTTTGATTTTTATAGCCAAATATCTATTTATGGTTATCTCCTACTCTTAAGCCATAAAATACTCTTTGTATTATTTTTCTCTCTCATTCTTTCAGATTTTTCTCCACCCTTTCCCTCTCTCAACGCCAGTATTTCTCCATGGTTATCTCCTTTCTCTCAACAACTGTGTATGCATTAAAGGGAAAAAACAGATACTGATTCTGATCAGAAAACGAAGTTGGATTTGGTTCAAAATCAAATCCTTTTCAACAAATCTGCACAAGTTCTTTGCATAGGGCTTCTGAAATTCCCCCGGCAGTGCTTCCAACCATGTCTCCTCAACCAACAGTTCCTCTAACTTCACATATCCTACGCCATCACCATTTGCGTTTAACTAGGAGATTTTATCAGAGCATAGTTTGAGGTTCATTTTGGCCTTTCCAAGTGATTTATTGAACTCCATTCTCGACTTTTTATCGGACGTGAGCATTGTATCTTTGGGGTCTTTGTTGCCGCCGTCTTCACCCGACAATGAAGATGACAAGGCGCTGGAAATGAAGTTGTCAGCGGAAGATGGCGAGGAGACCCGTTTTAGCCGCTTTGCTGCAGGTTGTTTGAATAGATCCATTAGGGTTTTAGGGTTTTTCATTGTAATTCAATGTATCTCGTGGTATTCCATGTATTTCATTGTATTCACTGTCTTTTTTTTTCATCGTATTTCAATGTATCCCGCTATATTATATGTATTTCATTATATTCACTGTCTCGCTATATATGCCATGAATGTATTTATATATTTTTTTTAATTAATATAATTTATGTATTCAGATGTATTATATAATTTCTCTGAAGATTGCTATATGTTTGGAGTATTTTTCGGGTGAGAATCTTTTTTATAACTGAAAATACAAAATTTGTGTGTTATAGTTGAGTTTGTTGAGTTATATTAGGAGTCTATTATGTTAATTGATTCACTTTCCGTTTTAAAAACAGTGTAATCCCCTATTTCACGCCGTGAATACAGTCGAATACAGTTGAATACAATAATCTGTCCAGCTGTAATCCCATATTTCACTCCATGAATACAGTCGAATACACTCGAATACAACAACTGATCAGCTGGACTTCCCTGATTCACACCTATTTTTGCTACTGTATTCATGAATACAATAGCTTAAATACATCAAATACGACTTATAACCACACAAAAGGTATCTATAATCCGTAATATAGCAAATGGTATCTATAGATGGCTAATTACCACCAAAAGATAGTGATTTATGTAAATTTCTCTAAAAAGTACTTATTATAACAGAAGTAATTTTTTATATTTTCGTCCAATGAGGAGGAGATGATTGCATGACTCTTCATCACAATTTTACAAAGATGGAGATTAGTGAACAATTTTTATCTGTTGATATCTTATTGTAATTTTACAAATATGGCTGGGTTGTCAAAGTTAAAGATTTTGCTGAGCCCCCTGATCATCCAGTAAGTGTTACTAATTTGTTAGCTAACTGTCAAAGGCAGATTCCTCATACAGCAGCTTCAAGTTAATCCAAACGTATGAATAACTAGGTTTTCTTTTGCTTCTTCATTGCATTTCTTGAGGGGAATGCCTCTTCAGTTTTAGGTGTTGCCATTGATTAATGTGCTAAAGTTATGCTCAAATAATGAAGTCTGCCACCTTTGTTTATGAATAGATATATTATTGTAATTGAATTAACTTGCATCTGCTTTCAATAACTTGTCCTCTTTTTATTACCAAGGAGGATGGTGCGACGGCTGGTATCACTTCAACCTTAACTATAGTCTCGAGATGAAATCATGGGAATGGAAAAACTTAATGTAGAAAGTCTTATGCGAATGGCGAAAAAGAAAATAAATTGATGTCTTACTTTATTCCCTATGTTGCTTCTTTTTCGAGGAATTGGTAGAGAGCACATTTTTTTTCCGGTTGATATGATCAAACCAGAGTGATATTGGAGATTTAAGTTGTTAGCTCTGACCTATTGACAAAGTAGTTAGCCCTGACCTATTGACAACAGACAGTCATACAAGAAAAAAAAAATTTGAAGTAAATGATCTTTTATACTCCCTCCGTTCCAATTTATGTGAACTTGTTTGACTGGTCACGAAGTTTAAGAAAAAATGAAGACTTTTAGAATTTGTGCTCCTAAACAATTCACAAAGGGGTCCAGAGTATTTGTGTGGTTATAAAAGCTTCTCATTAAGGGTAGAATTGTAAGTTTAAGCTAAATTGTTACCAAATTTAAAAAGGGGTCATTCTTTTTGGAACAGACCAAAAAGGAAATAGGTTCACATAAACTAAAACAGAGGGAGTACCTTTTTACATCTTGAATTGAAAATATTGACCCTATAAATATTTTCTATGTTTTTATTTTTGTTATTTTTTACGGATCTCATGTTAAAGGGGTCATATAACTAAAATACCACTGGAAATGTGCAAATGTAATCATATAAAAAATTGAAAGAAAATAAAAAGTGTTTCTTTTACTCTTGTTCATTTGACTCTTTGCTTGCTTTTTGAGCTGTCACAGTAAGAAAAATATTAAACTTCATAAAGTATAAAGTATGATTGTGTTGAACTAAGCACGTATTATGTTTTGATAATTAACAAACCAGGATTGATTACGTTGAAAGAACCAGGTTTCATGAACATGATATTATGCTATTAGACTGGTGTACATATATGTAATGTTGTCAATTAAAGAATCAGGTCCCTTAAAGCGGATGTTTTAAGAATATGTGATTAATCGTGGTGTCACGACCCCAGTTCACCCACCGTGAACATGTCGTGATGGCGCCTAGTCTCTACAACTAGGTAAGCCTAAAATGCGAAAAACAAAATAACATGCGGAAAATAATAATTCATCTTGAACAGTTAAAGAAAATACGGTGTATAGATGCCACCTGGCATATACAATCCCATAACACGGAAGTCTACAATATCATCCCAAAATCCGGAAACTCACGGGAACACAAACTAATAGAATGAGTACACTGCTCTAACTCCAGAATGTCTAAAACAACAGTAAGAAAGGAAGGATATCTTCTAAAGCTAGAATAAGATAGAGACTCCTTGGTCTGCGGACACGGCAGATGTACCTCGAAGTCTCTGCTAGATCTCTCCGCCTCAAGGGTGATACGCCTGGGTGGAGGTACCTGGATCTGCATATGAAAAACATGCGCAGAAGGGGCATGAGTACACCACAGCGGTACTTAGTAAGTGCCAAGCCTAACCTCGGTCGGGTAGTGATGAGGAAGGTCAGGGCCCTACTGATGTTAATCATAATAATAAGTTTTGCAACAGTATAAAATAAGAAGTAATAATGAGTACAGCTATGAAGTAAGACAGGTTATACAAAGCAACAAATATCACACAGAGAATAAGGTAACACGGAGTAAACAGCTCAATACCAGTACCAACAGCGAGGATCTCCCAGGATACCGTCCTGTAGTCCATACCATCAACTGTCCAAGGATCTCCCGGGATACCGTCCCGTAGTCCATCATATGTGTATATCTGAAGGGTCTCCCGGGATACCGTCCCGTAGTCCAACTATCAATGTGCAGGGGGATCTATCGGGAATCGAACCCGCAGTCCCAAAGTAAATATGCAGGGGGATCTACCGGGAATCTAACCCGTAGTCCCAAAGTAAACAAACAAGGGGGGGGGGGGGAGGGGGAGCTACCAGAATCCCACATCCGTAGTCCCAATGTAAATACGCAACCACAACAAGAAGATATTCAGCAATGAAATTCAAAGAAATACAAGGCAACAGATAGTTCTAGCCTAACATGCTTCACGTAATACAAAAAAAGCAACTTAAGCAAGTAGGCAATTTAGATCAGCTAAGCATGCTTTTCTAACCTAACACAGGCTATAATTGCAAATAGAATAAAGCAGGTAAGAAAGAAACTCAATCTAAATATTTTTGTATAACTGGATTTTAAACAATTAGCTCAAGTACGCGCTTGTCACCTCACGTACAGGGCATTTAATTACCAAACATCATATCCTAAGGGGAAAGTCCCCCACACAAGGTTAGACAAGCCACTTACCTCGAACCGGCTCCAAAATCAACTCGAAACCACACTTTTGCCACGAGTATCCGACTCCAAATGGCCCAAATCTATTCAATTCAATTACATATCATAAATAACATCTCAAGAAACTGATTCTAGGATTTAATTCAAAGCTAAGATGCGAAAATAGGTAAAATGACCAAAGCGCCCCTCGGGCCAACATCTCGGATTCGGATGAAATTAACATTTTCAGAACCCTCGTACTCTCACGAGTCTAACCATATAAAAATCTCTCAAATTGTAGGTCAAAAACCCACTCAAATCTCAATTCTACCCATTTTCCATTCAAAATCCGAAATTAGATGATGAAATTAACTAAAGATTTGATGAAATATAACTAGAAAGGGTTAAAGAATCGTTACCCAATGATCTCCTCTTCAAATCCCTCTCAAAATCGCCCTCTCCCGAGCTCCAATTCGATTTTTCTAACTTTTGAAACTAAACCCTCGAAATCACTATTTCTGGCCAGCTATTTCCACATTTGCAGTCCTGGGACCGCACCTGCGGTCCCGCATCTGCGGACAAATAGTTGTATCTGCGACTTTCATTGAAAGGCCAGGTTCCGCATCTGCGGTCACCCACTCGCAGATGCGGTTCCGCTTCTGCGGAAGATCAACCGCATCTGCGGTACCTGAAGAATTCACCAAATCCGCTTCTGCGGTCTCCTTAGCCGCATCTGCGGCGCCGCATCTGCGGTCCCCAAACCGCATATGCGAAAATATCAGAAGCAACAAAGTCTGCAATCCCTTAACTTCAAAAATCTTTCCGTTAACCATCCAAAATCATCCCGAGGCCCCCGGGACCTCAACCAAAAGCACCAATAACACCTAATACCTCATTCAAACTTATACCAATCCTTAAACCACCTAAAACAACGCCGGAAACTCGAATTAATCAATGATTCAAGCCTAAGAACTTCAAATTCTCACCAAAACACGCTTTCGATCAAAAACCTAACCAAAACACGTCCGAATGACTTGAAATTTTGCACCAAATCCCAAATGACATGATGTCACGACCCAAACCCCGGTCGTGATGGCGCCCAACACATTGCTAGGCAAGCCCGACCATTGACGCAACCTTAGCCAAATAATCTAATTAAATAAATAAATGTTCACTACTATAATACCAATTTAGAACGGAAATTCTGATATAATCTCTAACATTCGAAAATCCCAAAATAAAATACTAACTAGTCCATAGAATCTGGTGTCACGAACATGAGCCTCTAGAAGCAGATTATTCACCTATTACAAGTCCGACTACGAAAATAATACGAATAAAATAATAAAAGATAGAAGGGAGAGATCAAGGCTGCGAACACCATGCAGCTACCTCGACACTGCCAGATAATTGCTGCTCAGCTAACCAGCCCTCACTCACCCTTTGGTGTACCTGGATCTGCACACAAGGTGCAGGGAGTATTGTGAGTACTTCCAACTCAGAAAGTAATAAATATAAATAAGGTCTGAGGATAAGAAATCCTAAATAAACACAAAGTAAAGCTAAAAATACCTTTAAACAGCAATACAGTTAGAATAAACATCAGAACAGATGAAGAAATAAATGACAATTAAATATGCAATGCAACACATAAACCGGTACCTCCGGTACCCCGCTGCGGCCGTGCAGCCCGCTCCATTTATTTAACGTCGACGACGCTCAGTGGGGATGTGCAGACTCCGGGAGGGGCCCCTTACGGCCCAAGCGCAATAATAAGCCATCTCGTGGCATCAATCAGGCCCTTGGCCTCATATCAATATCATTATAATACTGCTGCGGCGTGCAGCCCGATCCCATACTCAGTCCAAAAATCACACAATAGTATAAAAATATTCAATCCAAACTTTATTTAAAAATATTAACTTAATTTCTAATTTAAGAAAATGGCTGAGATTTCAAACACAGAATTAAATACCAGGACTGAGTTTAATATTTATAAATATGGTAAGAAACCAGTAAAAATGATCCCTGAAGGATTCAAGTAGTTGGCACGAAGCCCAAATATGACAATTAATCCATTTTTATAAGGATATCACAAAACTACAATCAATTAGGTAGTAATTTTATTAAGCGGGACGGACCAAGTCACAATCCCCGACGGTGCTCTACCCCACGCCCGTTATCCGGCGTGCAAGTCACCTCACATAGCACTACATTATGCAAATTCGGGGTTTCAAACCCTCAACACAGCATTTACATTTATTACTAACCTCAAGCCGGCCAAGGTCCTAGCTGCTATGCCCTTGCCTTTCGAATTCACCTCTTCGTGCGTCGAATCTGACCAAAACCACACGAATACGTCACAATATGCTAAGGGAATATAACCCAATCGAAAAGACTCGAAAAACATCGAAAATCACGAAGTTGGCAAAACCCGAGCCCCGGGCCCACTTCTCGAAAAATTATAAATTTTACATCACCGGATTCCTTATCTCGCCACGAGTCTATACATATAAAGAACACCAAAATCGGAGTCCAAATGACCCCTCAAATTCCCATTTTTGTTCTCTTAGGTCTCAAGCCCTAAACCACCATTTTTGACCTTAATTCCTTGAGTTTTCAGTGTAATTCCATGTATTTGCATGATAAAATTGTGTTCTAAGTCCAAGAATGCTTACCTGATCGAAGTCCTTGAATTTCCTCTTCAAAATCGCTCAAGAACACCCCAAGTCCGAAGTGAAAATATGAACTCTTTTGAAATTTCGCGAAGGAATTAAAACTCCTTTCTGATCTGTTGTTTCCGCTTCTGCGGTCCTTTGTCGCTTCTGCGACTACCGCATCTGCGGTTATTTTTCCGCTTCTGCGGAATCTTCTAAAAATCCAAAACCGCTTCTGCGGTCTCTCTTCCGCATCTGCGGCTTCGCAGATGCGGCTTCCCTAACCGCTTCTGCGGAAACAGCACCAGGCCCAAAAGTCGCTTCTGCGATCCTCCCTTCGCCTCTGCGTGACCGCTTCTGCGGTCCATTTCCACAGAAGCGAAAATACCAGATACCAGATATGAACCTGCAATCTCCAACTTCAATTTTTATCCCGTTAACCATCCGAAATCACCCCGAGGCCCCCGGGACCTCAACCAAAGGTACCAACACATCTTAAAACATCATTCAAACTTGCTCCAATCATCAAAACACCTCTAACAACACTAAAACCATCATTTCTCATCGAATTCAAGCCTACGCATTCGATCAAAAATCCAACCAAATCACCTCCGAATGACCTGAAATTTTGCACACACATCCCAAATCACCTAACGAAGCTACTACAATTCTCAGAATTCCATTCCGACCCTCGGATCAAAATCTCACCTATCAACCGGAATTCGCCAAAATACTAACTTCGCCAATTCAAGCCTAATTCTACTCCGGACCTCCAAAATCACTTTTGATTACACTCCTAAGTCACAAATCATCCCCCAAAGCTAACCAAATTATCGGAATTCAAATCCGAGCCCTTTAACACAAAAGTCAACATCCGGTTGACTTTTCCAACTTAAGCCTTCTTAAAAGAGACTAAGTGTCTCATTTCTTATCAAAACCATTCCAAACCAACTCTAACACATCAAACACTGATAATGAGACATGAAGAAGCATAACATGGGGAAAACGGGGCGGTAACTCACGTGACGACGGGTCGGGTCGTCACACATGACGGAGCTACTGCAACTTTCGGAATTTCATTCTGACCCTCGGATCAAAATCTCACTATCGGACCGGAAACTTCAAAAATTCAAACTTCGGCATTTCAAGCCTAAATTAGCTACGGACCTCCAAAACACATTCCGAACACGCTCCTAACCCCGAAATCACCTAACGGAGCTAATGGGACCATCGGATTTCCATTCCGAGGGCGTCTTCACACTGTTCTAACTATGGACCATTTTCCAACACTTAAGCTCTCCTTCAGGGACTATGTGTCCCAAAACTCTCCGAAAACCCAACACCGGACGTCCCGACAAACCAAAATAGCAGAAATGGACTTAGGGGAAGCAGTTAATAGGGGATCGGGGTGAAAATTCCAAAAACGACCGGCCGGATCGTTACACATGGTTTTGAAGATCAAATAACAACTGACAACGAACCAGATCTCGTGAAGATATTTGTTGTGCTGATATACAGAGTTGCAGATGTTTCATGAAAATATCGACAAAACCATGTCCCTTGAAGACGCTGAGCAGAAGCTGGGAGCTTATTCCTAGTGCAAGTTGGTTGAGCTGGAATTCTGTTGTAATTTGGATTCCTTGATGGAGTTATTTCGTTAGCTAAAAGTATGAAAATAATTAGAGAAATTCATGGTCAACATGGATTCATTAACTATGGGAATACTTTCATGGAAAGAAAATCGTGTGAAAGAGTCTTTTAAGAAAAAATAAATCCTAATACAAATCGGAATCCTTGAAAAATTAAATTCGTAGGCTACAAAAAAATATTAGCTGGAGGAATTCGTGTTAAAAAAGGATTCAACAATTATGAAAATACTTGCATTATAGTAAAAAAGTTTGAGGAGTTGAAAATAAATAAAAAAACCAAACCCATGCCTATATAAAGCATCACGTTGTAGCTATTGAAGCTAAGGCTATTCCGCATAAATACAGAATCATCCAAAGAAAATAGTATTCATAGGAAGAAGGTACTTTCAAGGATTCAAGCTGCTCAATTGAAGAACCATGTCCAGAAGACAAATGCTAAAGTTCTTTAGTTTTTAGGTTGAGTTAATTGTTCTTAAATTGTAATCTATTTTACTTTTGAAGAAGTGTAAACATAGGAGAATAATTCTAAAGAATTTCTTTCTCTTTATAAGCTAGAATTAGTTTAGAAAAGGGTAGCTACAATTTGGTTGACTATAAGAGAAGGGTACTAGAGTTAGTCTACTTGGTTATAGGGTTGTAACCTAAAACTTAGCTGCAATCGGGCTGAATTGGGGGGGTGGGGGTGGGGGGAGGGGGGGGGGTAGGTATAGTACTAGAGTTAGTTCCATTGATTTTGAGTTAACCTAAAATTAATCTTTGAGGCGTTCAAGAATGACAGTCAACCATAAGGCAACAATTGTTCAACGAATAATAGTACGGATGGTGGAAAGAGAGAATGAGAGGTTTTCTAGAAATAAAAAATTTTGAACTCCGGGTGTCACGATCCTAAAACGGACCCGGTTGTGATGGCGCCTATCGTGAAACTAGGCCAGCCGACACAAACCCCAAACCAACTAGAAATTCATTATAAGATATTTAAAGTTAATAATTAGCTAAAAATCCCATAATATAAGTCAAAATAGACAATGCGGAAACATAACACAGCCCGACATCAGGGTGTCACCAGTCATGAGCAACTACATTTCGTTCAGGAATAAGAGAAGACAAAATAGTCTGAAAGCAATGCTAATACAAGGCTAAATAAGATAGGAAGGAGAAGCACTGGGCTGCAAAAGCCAAGCAGCTACCTAGTCAACTCCGAGGATCCGCTGGAAAGCAAATCAGCACTCGCTATCGCGACCCGAGGCTCCTGGATCTGCACACATGGTCCAGGGAGTAATGTGAGTACACCAACCCAGTAAGTAATAACAGTAACGGCAGCTGAGCAGTGAGAAAACACGTAAACCACGTCATAACGCTACAGCAAAATAGTATAAGTTCAGAACCATGTAGTAAAGCAATAAAACTCGTAAGAACAACTCAGTTCAATGAAATCCTTTTTAAAACTTCTTTCAATAATTTCAAACGAGTGACGAAAACAGTGAGTAAAGGATAAAAACGTAAACAGCTCCTCGGGCAACAACATGAATCAACAACCGCCCCTCAGACAAAATGTCAACAGAACCAGCCCCTCGGGCTACCTCACAATCACTCACAATCAGCCCCTCGGGCAATAACATGAAACAACAACAGCCCCTCGGGCAATATCACATCTCACACTGAGTACCCACGCTCACTAAGGGTGTTCAGACTCCGGATGGGCTCCTACATTCCAAACTGATTCAATTCTGTGATTAAATAAAATTCTTACCTCTGTTAGTTTACCCACTGTAACTGACTGTCACGTCCAACGAGAGCTTTCACAAGCCATCTCGTGGCATAATATATCAGGCCCTTGGCCTCTCATATATCACAATCAGTACAACTAGAATCCTCACGCTCTTACGAGTTCATACATACCAAATATACCAAAATTCGACCACAAACGACCCCTCAAATCCCTAATCAAAGGTCTCCAATTTCAGACCCTAGACTTCAAATTTTTCACCCTTAATCTCATAAATTCCATGCTTAATCAAGTTAAAATCATCATAGAATCGAGTGTAAGGTCAAACAAACTCACCTCAATGAAAACCCTCTTGATCCCCTCTTCAAAATCACCCACAAGCTCCAATCTCGGATGAAAGTGGTGAAGAACAACTCAAATTTCGCGAAGGTTTATATGTTCTGCTCCAGTATTACCGCATCTGCGGTCAAAATTCTCGCACCCGCAGACCCGCACCTGTGGTCCCAAGGGCGCACCTGCGGAAATCACTTATCCGTCCAAACTCGCACTTGCGCTCAAACACTCGCACCTGCGCTATCGCAGGTGCGCCCAAATCTCCACATCTGCGGCTCCAGTCCTTTCCACTTTGGCCGCATTTGCGACGCCTTTTCCGCTTCTGCGAGCCCGTGCCTGCGGTCCCCAATCCGTAGGTGCGGTTATGACAGGAACTTCAGCAGCTGAAACATGCTCAAACTCAACTCCAATCTTTCCGACAACCTCCCGACATCATCAAGAGGCCCCCGGGACCTCAACTAAAAGTACGAACTAGTCACATACCACTATTCAAACTTTTACCAACCCCCGGAACACTCAAAACAACGTCGGAACATCAAATCATCCTCGGATTCAAGCCTAAGGATTCCAAAAACTTCCAAATTCCGATTTTTATCAAAAAGTCTATCAAACTTCGTCCGAATGGCCTCAAATTTTGCACACACGTCCCAAATGACACAACGCACCTACTCCAATTTCTGGAATTTCATTTCGACCCCTATATCAAAATCTCCGCTACCAACCGGAAAATGCTAAAATTCCAATTTTGCCAATTCAAGCCTAAATCTACCCGGTCCTCCAAAACACATTCCGATCACGCTCCTAAGTCCCAAATCCCAAAAATTAAATTACGAGATCGTTTACTCACAATTCAACTTCCGGTTGACTTTTCCAACTAAAAGGCCAGCTTAAGAGACTAAGTGTCTCATTTCTCTACAAGGCCACTCCGAAACCAAACTAACCAACACGATGAGATGAATTTCATCTGAACAACATATAAAGAAGAAGAAATGGGGAAAATGGAGCGGTAACTCATGAAATGACCGACCGATTCGTTACATCCTCCCCCTCTTAAACAAACGTTCGTCCTCAAACGGGTCAAGAAACATACTTGAAGCCTCTAATAGGTTAGGATATCTGCTCCGCATTTCCAGCTTGGTCTCCTAGGTAGCTTCCTCCACGGGCCGACCTCTCCACTGCACTTTCACTGAACCTATATCCTTTGATCTCAACTTTCGAACTTGATGCTCCAAAATGGCTGCTGGCTCCACATCATAAGTCAAATCACCATCTAACTGAATCGTGCTGAAATCCAAAACATGAGACGGATCACCAATATACTTCCGGAGCATAGAAACATGAAATACCGGATGCACACTCGACAAGATGGGTGGCAAGGCAAGCTCACAAGCCACCTCCCCGATTCTCCGAAGCACCTCAAAAGGCCCAATGAACCGAGGACTCAATTTACCCTTCTTCCCAAATCTCGTAACACCCTTCATGGGTGAAACCTTCAGTAGAACCTTCTCCCCAACCACATAGGACACATCACGAACCTTTCTGTCGTCATAACTCTTTTATCTCGACTGTGCTATACGAAGTCGCTCCTGAATCACCTTCACCTTGGCCAAAGCACCATCCACTAAGTTCGTACCCAAAAGCCTGGCGTTACCCGATTGAAACCATCCAACTAGAGATCTACACCGCCTCCCATATAGAGCCTCATATGGAGCCATCTGAATACCCGACTGGTAGCTGTTGTTATAAGCAAACTCCGCGAGCGGTAGAAACTGATCCCATGAACCACCAAAGTCAATCACACAAGCGTGAAACATGTCCTCCAATATCTAAATAGTGCGCTCGGACTGCCCGTCCGTCTGAGGGTGAAAAGCTGTGCTCAACTCAACCTGAGTACCCAACTCTCTCTGCACGGCCCTCCAAAAATGCGAAGTAATCTGAGTGCCTCTATCTGAAATGATGGAAACTGGGACACAATGCAAGTGAACAACCTCTCGGATATAGATCTCTGCCAACCGCTCTGAAGAATAGGTAGTACAAATAGGAATGAAGTGCGCGGACTTGGTCAGCCGATCCACAATCACCCAAATAGCATCGAACTTTTTCAAAGTCCGTGGGAGCCCAACTACAAAGTCCATGGTGATACGCTCCCACTTCCACTCTGGAATATCCATCTGCTGAAGCAAGCCACCCGGTCTCTAATGCTCATATTTCACCTGCTGACAATTGAGAAACCGAGCTACAAATCCCACTATATCCTTCTTCATTCTTCTCCACCAATAATGCTGCCTCAAATCCTGATACATCTTCGTGGCACCTGGATGAATAGAATACCGCGAGCTACCTCCTCTAAGATCAACTCCCGAAGCCCATCCACATTGGGCACACATATCCGGCCCTGTATCCTCAATACCCCATCATCACCAATAGTCACATCTCTGGCATCATCGTGCTGAACTCCGTCCTTAAGGACAAGCAAGTGAGGATCATCATACTGGCGCTCTCTGATGCGATCAAATAAGGAAGACCGAGAAATCACACTAGCTAAGACCCGACTGGGCTCCAAAATATCCAACCTCACTAACCGGCTGGCCAAAGCCTGAACATCAACTGCACGAGGTCTCTCCCCAATAGGAATATATTCCAAACAACCCATACTCACCGCCTTCCTACTCAAAGCATCGGCCACTATATTGGCCTTCCCCGGATGGTACAAGATAGTAATATCATAGTCCTTTAGCAGCTCCAACCATCTCCGCTGCCTCAAATTGAGATCCTTCTGATTGAACAAGTGCCAGAGGCTACAATGATCAGTAAATACCTCACAAGACACGCCATACAAGTAATGCCTCCAAATCTTCAACGCGTGAACAATGGCAGCCAACTCTAAATCATGAACAGGGTAGTTCTTCTCATGGGGCTTCAACTGACGAGACACATAAACTATAACTCTACCCTCCTGCATCAACACACACCCAATACCCACTCTCGAAGCATCACAATACACTCTGTATGAACCTGAAGCTGATGGCAACACTAACACTGGTGCTGTGGTCAAGGTAGTCTTGAGCTTCTGAAAGCTCGCCTCACACTCATCCGACCACTGGAATGGAGCACCCTTCTGAGTCAATTTGGTCAAGGGTGATGCAATAGATGAAAATCCCTGAACGAACCGAGGATAATAACCCGCCAATCCAAGAAAACTACGAATCTCTGTGGGTGAGGATGGCCTGGGCCAACTCTGAACCGCCTTTATCTTCTTCGGGTCAACCTGAATACCCTCACTGGACACCACATGTCCCAAGAAAGCCACTGAACTGAGCCAAAACTCACACTTGGAGAACATTGCATAAAGCTTATCCTCCCTCAACCGCTGCAATACCACTCCCAAATACCCTGCGTGATCCTCCTGACTACGCGAGTACACCAGAATATCATCAATGAAAACAATCACGAACGAGTCGAGATAAGGCCGAAACACGTTGTTCATCAAATGCATGAACGTTGTTGGGGCATTGGTCAGCCCAAAAAGACATCACAAGGAACTCATAATGATCATATCGGGTCCTGAAAGCTGTCTTGAGAATATTCGAGTCCCTGATCTTCAACTGGTGATACCCTGAACGGAGATCATCTTGGAGAACACCCTTGCTCTTTGAAGCTGGTCAAACAAATCATCAATGCGAGGAAAGGATACTTGTTCTTAACTGTAACCTTGTTCAACTGCCTGTAATCAATACACATCCTCATAGTGCCATCCTTCTTCTTCACAAATAGGACATGCACACCGCACTACGACATACTAGGCCGAATAAACCCCTTATTAAAGAGTTCATGAAGCTGCACCTTCAACTCCTTCAACTCCGCTGGTGCCATACGATATGGTGGAATAGAAATGGGCTGAGTGCCTGGCACCAGATCAATACGAAAATCAATATCCTTGTCCGGTGCATGCGCGGCAGGTCTGAAGGAAACACATCGGAAAAATCCCTCACTACTGGAACACAATCAATGCTAGGAGTCTTTACACTAACATCCCTCACAAATGCTAAGTATGAAAGACAACCTTTCCCATCCATCCGTTGGGCCTTCAGAAATGAAATCACCCTACTAGGAACAAAATCAGTCAAACCTCGCCACTCAATCCGTGGCACACCCGGCAAAGCCAACACCACTGTCTTGGCATGACAGTCTAGAATAGCACGGCACGGGGATAACCAATCCATGCCCAAAATCACATCGAATCCACCATACACAGTAACAGAAGGTCCACTCGGGTCTCCAGAACCCCAATAGTCACCACACACCACTGGTACACACAGTCCATAACAACAGTATCGCCCACGGGAGTAGATACACGAATGGATGAAATAAGAGACTCACGGGGCGTATCCAAATAACAAGAAAAATATGATGACACATACGAAAAAGTGGAACCAGGATCAAATAACACAGAGGCATCTCTGTGGCAGACTTAGACGATACCTGTAATCACCGCATCTGAAGCAATAACGTCGGGCCTAGCTAGGAGTGCATAGAAACAGGCTCGACCACTACCTTATTGACTTCCCCCTCTTGAGCGACCCCTAGCTGACTGTACTCCACCCCTAGCTGGGTGGGTGGGTGGTGATGTAACTGGTGCTATAGTCGATGGCTGACTCTTCTATTGAGATGTACCCCAAGACGACGAGAACACTGCCTCCACATGTGCCTTAAATCTCCACACACCTAACAACTCCCTAGTGCTGGAGATGGGGAATGAAGGGAACCTCTAGCACGGGGATGACTAGCAGTAGGACCCGGCATAGAAGAGCCTTGAACTAATGGAGCACGGGACGAACTCTAGGCTGGGAGGGCACTAAGTGATGAATGAACCTGCTGAGAACTGTGGGAACCATGGCCGGATGATGCCCCACGATAACCTGGGCGAGCTGACTGAGCATGCTTGAATGGACGGCCTCTGCCGTGCTAGAACTGACCCCCATGATGAGTACCACTAAATCCACCCTGACCACGAGGCCTCTTACTCAATCCTCTCCTGACCACACACCATCTTAATCTGTCGAGCTATGTCAACAACCTCATCAAAAGTAGCACCGAATACTCTCTTTCTCTAGTCATAATCAACCGAAACTGAAAACCGAGGCCATCTATAAACCTCCTGATCCTCTCTCGATCTGTGGGAACCAACCAGACCGCATGACGAGCCAACTCAGAGAACCGCATCTCATACTATGTAACAGATCTATCACCCTGGCGAAGCTGCTCGAACTGCCTGCGCAGCTCCTCTCGGCTATACTTAGGTACAAACTTCTCCAGGAAGAGAATGGAGAACTGCTGCTAGGAAAGGGGCGCTGCATCAGCCAGCCTATGCCTCTCGTAAGCCTCCCACCATCTAAGCGCAGCCCCGGAGAACTGGAAAGTAGTGAATGAGACCCCACTGGTCTCTAGAATACCTGCGGTCTGAAGCATCCTCTGACACTTATCGAAGAAACCCTGGACATCCTCACCCTCTGCTCCGTTGAATGTGGGAGGCTGAGGTCTGCCAAACCTCTTCAACCTGCGTCGCTCATACTCTGGCATAACAGGAGCTACATAGTCCTGAGCGGCTGCAACCGGCTGGGCTGGAGGTGCCCCCGGTGTCTGAAGTACCTGCACGACCTACTCCGGTGTGGGAGTGGCAGGAGTTTGAGTGCCTCCCCGGCCTGAGAAGTAGTTGCGGCCATAGTAACTGAGACTGCCTGAGCTAGGCCAGTGCTCACTGATAGAATCTGGGCCAGGGCCTCCTGAAGGCCTGGAATCACAATAGGCACAGCCGGTGCCTGCGATGGTGCTGCTGGAGCATCCACAACTAGGACCTGATCATGAACTAGGGCGGCTAGTGGATCTGCAAGTGCTGCCCGAGCTGCTGTACGACCTACACCTCTGCCCCTACCACGGCCCTGACCGCGTCCTCGGCCTCGAGTGGCCTCAGCTGGTGGTACTGGTAGTCGTCCATCCCGACCGGTAGCGCTTGTCCTCACCATATGTGAGAGAATAGAATAACAGAAGTTTAGTACTAGCATCAATAGATTCGCACGACAGGAATTCAAGAACAAGAAGTTTTTTTCTAAAAGGTTCTACAGCCTCCCGAGGATAAGTACAGACTCTACTAAACCCGCTCATGACTTGTGAGACCTATGTAACCTAGGCTCTGATACCATCTTGTCCCGACCCTAAAACGGACCTGGTCGTGATGGTGCCTATCGTGAAACTAGGCCAGCCGACACAAACCCCAAACCAACTAGAAATTCATTATAAGATATTTAAAGTCAATAATTAGCTAAAAATCCCATGATATAAGTCAAAATAGAAAATGCGAAAACATAACACAGCCAGACATCGGGGTGTCACCGGTCATGAGTAACTACATCTCGTCTAGGAATAAGAGAAGACAACATAGTCTGAAAACAATGCTAAAAGGCTAAATAAAAGAGAAAGGAGAAGCACTGGGCTCCGAATGCCAGGCAGCTACCTAGTCAACTCCGAGGATCCGCTGGAAAGCAAATCAGCACTAGCTATCGCGACCCGAGGCTCCTGGATCTGCACACAAGGTGTAGAGAGTAATGTGAGTACGCCAACCCAATATGTAATAACACTAAAGGTAGCTGAGCTGTAAGAAAACACAACAACCACGTCATAACGCTACAACAATACAATATAAGTTTAGAACCATGCAGTAAATCAATAAAACTCGTAAAAACAACTCAGTTCAATGAAATCCTTTTTAAAACTTCTTTCAATAGTTTCAAACGAGTGACGAAAATAGTGAATAAAAGGATAAAAATGTAAACAGCCCCTCGGGCAACAACATGAATCAACAACCACCCCTCGAGCAAAATATTTACAGAACCAGCCCATCGGGCTACCTCACAATCATTCGTAATCAGCCCCTCGGGCAAGAACATGAAACAACAATAGCCCCTCGGGCAATATCACATCTCACATTGGGTACCCGCGCTCACATGGTGTGTTCAGACTCCGGAGGGGCTCCTACAACCCAAGCACTATCACAAGCCATCTTGTGGCATAATAAATCGCGCCCTCGGCCTCTTATATATCACAATCAGTACAACTCGTTGTGGTAGGCAGCTCGATACCATGATATCTTCACAACATAGGCCCTCGGCCTCACTCAGTCAGAACTCACTCATGCCCCTCGGGCTAACAGTAAAAAAACAAGTACTCGGCTCGAAATACCATTTATGAAATTAAAAGAAGTGAATAAAAACTCAGTTATGGAAAGCAGTAAGAACATAGCATGACTGAATGTAAATATTTAACCAAAAACAGTAGTAAAAAGCCCTTAATGGTCCAAACAGTCAGCACAAGGCCCAAACACGACATTTAGCCCAAAAAATAGTAATACTTTCCAAATTATAATAATATCAAATAGTTTCCAAGTAAATACGCGACTAAACAGTCGTACGAGATGGACCAAGTCACAATCCCCAACGGTGCACGACCCCACGCTCGTCACCTAGCGTGTGGGTCACCTCAAAATAACACATAGAAGTTCGGGGTTTCATACCCTCAGGACAACATTTACAATCATTACTTACTTCAATCCGGTCCACACTCTAGCCCGCGATGCCTTTGACTCTTGAATTGGCCTCAGAACGCTCCAAATCTATCCAAAACCAGAATATACTCATCAATATACGCTAAAGGAACAAAACCCACTCAAAAATAACCAATTTACACCAAGAATACCGAAATTGACCAAACCCAACCCCGGGCCCACGTCTCGGATTCCAACAGAATACATAAAACCAGAATCCCCATGCTCTCACTAGTTCATACATACCAAATATACCAAAATCCGACCACAAACGACCCCTCAAATTCCTAATCAAAGGTCTCCAATTTCAAACCCTAAACCTCCAATTTTTTACCCTTAATTTCATAAATTCCATGCTTAAAGAGGTAAAAATCATCATAAAATCGAGTTTTAGGTCCAAGAAACTCACCTCAATGAAAACCTCCTTGATCCCCTCTGCAAAATCGCCCACAAGCTCCAATCTCAGATAAAAATGGTGAAGAACAACTAAAATTTTGCGAAGGCCATTATTTATATGATCTGCCCCAGTAATACCGCATCTGCGGTCAAAATTCTCGCACCTGCGGTCCCATGTGCGCACCTGCGGAAATCACTTATTCGCCCAAACTCGTATCTGCGCTCAAACACCCGCACCTACTCTATCGCAGGTGCGCCCAAATCTCTGCATCTACGGCTCCTGTCCTTTTCCACTTTGGCCGCATCTGCGACGCCTTTTCCGCTTCTGCGAGCCCGCACCTACTGTCCCGAATCCGCAGTACGGTTATGACAGGAACTTTAGCAGCTGAAACATGCTCAAACTCAACTCCAATCTTTCCGACAACCTCCTGAGATTATCCCGAGGCCCCCGGGACCTCAACCAAAATTAAGAACAAGTCAAATACCACTATTCAAACTTGCACCAACCCCCGGAACACACAAAACAATGCCGGAACACCAAATCACCCTCGGATTCAGGCCTAAGAATTCCAAGAACTTTCAAATTCCGCTTTTGATCAAAAAGTCTATCAAACCTCGTCCGAATGACTTGAAATTTTTCACACACTTCGCAAATGAAACAACAAACCTAGTTCAATTTCCGGAATTCCATTTCGACCCCTATATCAAAATCTCCGCTACCAACCGGAAAACGCCAAAATTCCAATTTCGCCAATTCAAGCCTAAATCTACCCCGGACCTCCAAAACACATCAGTCACGCCCCAAAGTCAAATCACCTCCCGAAGTTGTCCGAATCATAACAACCAATTTCTGAGATCGTTTACTCACAAGTCAACTTCCGATTGACTTTTCCAACTAAAAGGCCAGCTTGAGAGATTAAGTGTCTCATTTCTCTACAAGACCACTCTGAACCCAAACTAACAAACACGATGAGATGAATTTCAACTGAACAACATATAAAGAAGTAGAAATGGGGAAAATGGAGCGGTAACTGATGAAACGACCGGCCGGGTCGTTACACCGGAACATCGTTGAGAGTGGTCCAAGGGTTCCCATGAAAAAGACAATAAAGGCGAAGTTATTGGCCTAAAAATCAGGGAGCAATATAATAGTGAAGATGTCCAAGCTATCCAAAAGAGTTCCAAAGCCAAAAAGATCTTAATTTGTGGCATTGGACCGGACGAGTACAATCAAATTTGTGCATGAACTAACGTATGCCCTTTAGACCGCTCATGAAGGTACGAGTCAAGTCAAACAGTGAAATATTGATATGCTTACCAGGCAATATAAACCTTTTAAGATGAAAGAGAGGGAAACTATCGAGGAGATGAATACTCGACTTACTTCAATAATTAATGAACTAATCTCACTTGGAGAAGTTATCCCCACACACAAAGTGGTAAGAAAGATCTTTAGTATACTGCCATATTCTTGGATAGAAAGGTCGATGCGATCACTGAAGCAAGGAATCTGAATACAATTTCTATGGATGACCTTATTGAAAATCTGCAGACTTACTAGCTAAAGTTGTATCACGATCGACAGATGACTGAAACTTAAAAGGATAATGTAACGACCTGACCGGTCATTTTACTTTCTAGATCCCCATTCCCTATATAAGACTTACCGTATGTGCTTATATTGTTTTATGACTTACGGGCACGGTTAGTTTGAATTTGGAAGTGTTTGGGTTGAATTCGAAACACTTAGTTCCATAATAGTGGCCCAAGGTGGCTAAGTTTGACATGAGTCAACATATTGAGAAACGACTTCAGAATCGAGATTTGAAGGTTCCAACAGGTTCATATAAAGATTTTGGACTTGGTATATTAAGATCGAGGTTCGAGTGGTGGACCGGGAGCGTTTCAGTACTCATTGTTGAAAGTTGATGCCTTGAAAGTTTTAGAGTTTTCTAAGTTTGATTTAAAGTATACTTTGGTGTTATCGATTCCCGTTTGGGATTCTTCCTTGGAATAGGTTCTTATTTTAATTTGTGACTTGTGCGTAAACTTTGACATTATTCGGATTTGTGCAAAATATGGTTTGTCGCGCTCGAAGTCGGTTCAAATAAGTTTTAAGTTTAGAAGTTGATTAGTTTGTTTTTGAGGTGCGATTCTTGGTTACACATTTATTTTACGTGTTCCGAGACTTTGAATTGATCCATAGTACGTTTATGGACTTGTTGGTATATTTGTACGGGGTTATAGATGGCTCGGGTGAGTTTCAGACCACCCGAAGCATAGTTGAAGTTGGCTGAAATTTGTGGTGTGCTGGTGTGCTTCAATCGCAAAGGTAGTCCCACTATCGCGAAGAAGGCTGGAGAGGAGTATAAGATTTTGTTATTCAAGAACGCGTGGAGGGCCCCACAAACGCGAGCTGGGACCCACGAACGCGATGAAGGATCTGGTCCCCCTTCGTGAATGCGAAGAAGGGTGAGGTTGAGTTGGGCTGGAAGGCTATTGGCCTTCACGAACGCGTCTGGGTGATCGTGAACGCGAAAGGCTGGGAGATGGTGTATCGCAATTGCGACAGGGCTGTCGCAAATGCGAAGATTATTTTGGTCAGCTGGAACAGTTTGGTCTTCGTGATTGCGAGGGAACTTCAGCGATCGCGAAGAAGGAATCATCGGGCAGATTACTTTTTATTGCGGGACTTAGCCCATTTCTCTCACAATTCACTTGGGTTGGCCGAATTTTGGAGCTATTTTATGGATATTTTCATCAAACATCACAAGGTAAGTGAATTCTACCAATTTTTGAGTCAAATACATGGATTATGGGTAGAGTTTAACATATAAATTGCAAAAGATTTGGGATTTTGTTGGAAAATCTAGGGTTTAGTAAAATGGTATTTGACCACAAAATTGATTATGGAATTGAGAATAAATTATATATTTGAGTTTGTAAGGTCATGGGTGATAAATATCTACAAAAATTTTCGGAATCCGGGAATGTGGTCCCTAGAGTGACTTCTATGGTCTTTCCGAATTGGGTTGGAAAAATATAGTTAAAATATGAACTTTTGGGCATATATTGATTAGTTTCTACAACCTTTCACTAGTTTTCCAATTGCTCGACATCGATTTGAGGAAACTAGTGAGGTTGGAGAGCCAAGTAGTGACTTGGAAGCGAGGTAAGTCTCTTGCTTAATCTTGTAAGAGGAAATTATTCCCGTAGGTGCTTTAATTGCTATGTGGTACTTTTTGTGGGCGATACATACGCACAAGGTCACGAGAGTCCATACGTGGCTAGATTTATGTTAGGTCCAGGTAGACTTAGATTCACGTCATGCTTTAGATGAACTATTTGAATTAATCTCATTTGTTTAATTATTTAACATTCATGATTGAGATTGAGACTAGGATAACTTAGTGATCGTGTCTCTTACTTTGGAAATTGTGAAATATTAATGAACGGTAGCTCCGTGTCTTCTCGACTCGTATGTATTCTCACGAGTAAGAGAGTTTCTCTATTCTTATGGGATTAGGCCGTTTGCCTCGACAGACTCGTGCGTAACACTTGAGAGTTGATTTGGTATTAGTATCAGTTGGTTTTGTGCCTTCGAGGCTGGTTGTGGTGTTTTAGTGATTTCGTAACAATCCATGTTTGGAAATTTATTATTAAGCTTATTTGTTTCGTTGTTACTTGTTGTGTTTCATACCTATCAACTTTATGTATTTTATTATTTTGTTCACTAATATGTGTCAAGTCGACACCTCGTCACTTCTTCTTCGAGGTTAGACTGGATACTTACTGGTATGCATTGATTTACGTACTCATACTACACTTCTACAACGATTGTGCATGTACTGAGATAGGTACTTCCAGTGGTCATATGGACGCATAGACGCATCACATGGAGACTTAGTGCTGAGCTTCCTTTCATGCTTCGATCTGCAGCACCCGGCGTCTCCCTCTTATCTTATTTATTGTTTCTGTCTATCTCCTTTCAGAAAGTAGCTGTAGTGGTTTTGTATATTCCTTATACTGCTCATTAACTTGTGACACCGAATTTTTAAGGCTACTAGTGGATATTCACCATTGTACTTATTGTTGTTGTTGTTGTTGTTATTATTATTATTATTATTATTATTATTATTATTATTATTATTATTATTATTATTATTATTATTATTATTATCACTTTCTTTTATGTATTATTCATACTCGATATTTTGGTAAAGAAGTATATATGTTTCCATGAGTTCATCGTTTAATTCGCTGTACTTGAAGAAATGTCATGATTTTAAAAGCTAAAATGAATTATTAAGTTGGAGGTTCACTTTTGGCTTTCCTGAAAACATCGTTGGGTGCCATCACGACCTATTATGGGATCTGAGTCGTGACAGTTCGGTATCAGAGCACTAGGTTCACAAAGGTCTCATGAGTCATGGGCATCCTAGTAGAGTCTTGCGGGTCGGTGTGGAGACAACCATACTTATCTCTGAGAGGTTGTAGGGTGTTAGGAAACTTCTCTTTACTCATCTCCTATTGTGCAGTTGATGTTATGGTAAGTATATTTCTCTTATTCTCTCATAGATGGTGAGAACGCGCACTATGACTGTACCCGACGATAGAGGGGCAGCTCCTTCGGTTGTTGGAGGCAGAGGCAAAGGCCGAGGGAGAGTCACAAATCCTTTTAGAGGATGAGAGAGTCTTAGAGTTGCTCTCTTAGTACCACATGTGGATCCATTGGAGGATCCTGTTATTGAGGATCAGGACGAGGCACCTGCAGCTCAACCGACCCCAGTAGATTTTATGACTGCACATGGCTTTCAAGAGATCATGGGCTGTATGCTGCGGTTCATGGATTATATGACCTAAGGTGGACTATTTCCAGCAAATCGAGCCACATCTCAAGCGGGAGTAGGAGTAGAGACCCCTACCGCTCATCCTCCAACGCACGCTGCTGCTTTTTATTAGACCTAAGGTGCACTACCTGCGGGCAGGGCTTAGCTAGTTGTAGTAGTTAGACCAGAGAGCAAACCGGCCGCGACCGTGATCGTGACCGTTGAGGAGTAGAAGCCGCAGGACCGATGGATTAGGCTTCACCCTCATGTCTTTAGCGGTGAGCGGTCAGATGACCCACAAGATTTCATTGACTATTATAGGGAAAGGCTTCATAATATGGGAATAGTGGAGTCTAACGTGGTGGACTTCACCACATTTCATCTAGAGGGCAAGGCCTATAGATGGTGGCGGTCTTGTCTCCAGAGCAGGCCACAAGGTTCACATCCCTTAACTTGGGATTAGTTTACACATCTCTTTTTGGAGAAGTATATTCCACCTTTAGAGAGAGAGAGAGGAGCTTTGGGGTAAGTTTGAGCGGCTCCGATAGGGTCAGATGTCTGTGACAGACTATAAGGCGAGATTCACTAACTTGTCTCATCATGCATCTATCATACTCCCTACGGATGTAGAGAGAGCATGGAGGTTTATTGTACGTCGGCACCCTGATATTCAGGTTTCTATGGCTCGTGACGCAGAGATGGGAACTCCATTCTTTCATGTTGTTGAGATAGCTTGGAGGATTGAGTATAACTGCAACCAGAGCAGAGAGTGGCGTCCATTGATAAGCGGCCTCGGCATTTTGGTAGATTTAGTGGCGCCCCATTTGGGGGCAGGGTTAGTTTATGAGGGGCCATTCTAACAGGCCTGTTGACGCCCCCTTTTTTCTCGCGAAATCGGGTTTACGACATTTGGGAGGACAACTCTATTCCCTTTTGGGATTTGGGTTTTTGGAATTGAAGAGTCGCCACCTAATGATTAAGTGCATTAGGACACTAAGGGTTTTTGAGTTGGAAAACCAGAGTTCGGGTAAGGGCTAGAAATTATCTCGAGGGGAAGGTGTTAGGCACCCCTCAAGATCCACTAGTGTGGTTCCCGGCCATGTTATATTGGACTTCACATAATCAAGTAGGCAATTAAGGGCTCAAATAGAAAGGGTTCACATACAATATTGCAAGTAAGTCGAAACTTGAGTAAAGGTAAAGAGGGCAGGAATTTTGTGGAAAAAAAGATTTAAACAATTCTAAAAAAATAAACGAAAGCAAGTAAAGGGAGGGGGTCCTAGGTTTATGATTAATACGGATCACGTCAATGCAATACCCATT
The DNA here is from genome assembly GCF_001879085.1 of Nicotiana attenuata. Taxonomy (NCBI): domain Eukaryota; kingdom Viridiplantae; phylum Streptophyta; class Magnoliopsida; order Solanales; family Solanaceae; genus Nicotiana; species Nicotiana attenuata. The sequence continues at coordinate 418,956 of NW_017670349.1, forward strand.
AATCACTCCTCTAAAGAGGGGCTACATGAGGTATTATCGCACCGGTCATCATATCCATATCTACCCTTCCCACCCCGTTAAGGTACTAAAGCGCGGATTGGTCTCGGTTACTATTGTATGCTATTACCCGTCCCATTCCTATAAGTCCCGGAGGCACTTAGGACTACTAGTCCTAAAGGGTGGGATATTAGGCTGATTGGTTTCAAAGGATAAAAATCTAAGGCGACATACAAAAACACATACTGCACGTTGGGGGGGGGGGGAGCAATGTAAACATATAAAGGCTCATGTATACCTCCTCAAACAAACACATAAATAGCATGACTTAAACATAATTAAGGTCTCAAAGATAGGAACTTCTACAACAGTTAAAACATGGTTTAAAAAAAGAAGTAGTAACAGTAGTTTAATGAGGTGCAGGACAAATAAAATAGCACGATTCCGGGCAGAGGTTGGTAACCCAGTGATTTGAGGACATAAAAATTCAGAAACTCAGTAAGAATAATGGGTGCACCATTTCAAAATCATTTCCAGATGAAGCAGAGTTTTTTAAGAAAAAAAAATAGAGTGAACTTCAGAGAATCAGAGCAAAAATGGGGACGGCAAAGTTGAAATTGAAGAAGTTGGTTGGTCTTAAGCTAATAAAAACACGATCAGTTCTTAATGGGCCTAAAGTTTACCTAGGTGTTATTATACATTGTCTGATTATCTTAAGGGACAGACATGCATATTTTGATTCTGATTTATAAAGGCACGCGTGATAAGGTATTTACAGAAAACGTTTCAAACCACTTAGCCATATTTTAACAACGTTATTAGACAAGCGTGAATTAACTACTGCAACTCGAACGAGTGAGAAGTCCTAAGGGCAGGATATTTAATGCACATAAAAGTACTTAAAACATGGTTTCTAACATGCCAATGCAGTAATGACAAATTATTTGGCTTGTTGTTAATTATTTGCTGGTTATTAACTGATCGTGGTTACAAGATGAGCGTAATGACAGGCTGAAAGTAAAGAACCTGAAGCAGGATCTCTAATGAATGAGATGCATGACCTATACAGGTTATCTATTGCGCAGATAAGTAAATAAAATCCTATAAGCATGTTTTCTACCCATTATTTATACTAAGCATACATAACCCTCCCCATATTTACTATTCACCCCCCAATCGTTCGTTTACAAATTATTACAAACCAGTAATATCTGAATTACAACAATAAAGAACAAAAATAAGAAGTTATTCTATAGGGAGCCTTCAATCAGGCCCAGTCTTCCAACCTCAACCCCTTCGAGTTTACAGCCTTTGCCATGGTCTAGGTGCGGCAAAGCTCCCTAGGGCCCCATTGGGTCCCTGACCAATACCAGCACCTAGACACTTAAAAGAAAGCAGAACAAGTGCAGTGTGGAATACCATCCTTGTGTGTCAAAGTTCGGTGAGTACTCAGAGGTACTCAAAGCAATGCTCACACGAAGGGGGCAGAACCTATTTTCTAAGGGTAGTGTGAAGTGCAGGAAGAAGTATTTTTTAAAAAAAGAGTTTCAAAAACAAGGGATTTGTTTTAAAAGAAGACAACAGAAACAATGGTTTAATAGTAGTTTAATAGCATAGGATTGCATGCAAGGATCTTGGGAAAAGGGAGCAAATAGATCACACAATGTTAATGATTTTAAAGACTACACAGAATCAGAAGATTCAGGGGACCAAGAATTGGTCAGGCTTAAACATGATTCTTAGACAACAACAGGGAAACAATCATGACATTTAAGATAAATAGCAATTAGAAACATGTAAACCAAGAAGGACATGCAGAGTGCCAAAGATCAGGGGAACTGGGAAGTGGTAAATTTAGGCATGCTAATGTACAACTATAGGATTCACAGAAGTTAGGGATAGGCAATGTCGTGTTACAGACTTAGCATGTAGATCAGAAGACATGGTGAAGTATTAAAGCAAAGCATCAATTACACATTGAACAGGAGAAGCATAAGTAGAAGAAAATCAGAAAGATAATGAACTGAAACAAAAGTAAACACATTGGTTGGAGGCTTAAAGATTAATTAGGACATACCAATGAAAGGGCAAGAGCAGGATGCAAAGGCAAAGTAGTAACACTATATTAGCCTTGGCTTCCAGCCGGCTAATAATAAGCAAGCACAGAGAACAGCAAAAGCAAGAGAAAGAGCACAAGAGAATGCAAAATTGAGAGTATTCTGTGGTATGTGTGTTCAGAAGACTGTCATGTGTTTTCTTTGAAAGACTTAGGGTATTTATAGTTGAAAGTAGGTGGTAAAAAATAAGGTAAGAATCACAGAAATATGTTAATTTAAGAACTCGAAATCAATTAATAAAAAAAATCAGGGAAGTACTCCCATTAATTAAGGGAATCAAAATCAAACGAAAAGATTCAGCACCATATAAGGCAAGTAGAAAAAATCAGTGTAGGATTAAATAAGGAAGGAGTCCAGGTTCAGTATTGCATATAGTAGCCAATTAAGACCAAATTCAGGAAAATTCCAATTAAGGAAAGGCTAGGTAGAATAGAGTACTATAGCAAATAAGGTAATTAAAAATCAATTAATTTAAATAGGCGAGTAGAATGCTAGGGTTTTGAAAGAAAAAAAAAATTACCAATCAATCAAGGAAAATCAGAATCAATCATGCGAAGTCATGATTCTGTATTCTTAACATATAAATAGAGGTGAATGAACAAGAGTAGCAAACAAAATTAGCCATATAGACAGAGGGGAACATGAGATGAACAAACACAACCACTCAGAGATAGTGAAAACAGGTTAAGATTCAACAGGACATATTCGAAGCATGGCGACCACGAAACATTAACAAGAATCAAGTAAATAGGCTAGCAGACTGAACCAAAGCAAGGAAAGTCAGGCTAATACACACAATCAAACGAAGAAACATACTAATACATAGGGACAAGGCAAAGAAAATTAGGCTAACACACATAATCGAAGCAAAGAAACGTGCTAACACATAGAAGCAGAGTAAGGAAAATCACGCTAACGCACATAATCAAACGAAGAAACATTTTTAGAAATTAGGGTTTTTAGCACAGTCAAGCTAAAAAAGAGTAAGAGCATAAAATCGGTCAAAATAAACAAAGAAAAGGTTTTAATCACGAAGAAAATCGGTCGAAACATGCGTAAAAGAAATCCAAGAAACCCTAGTTTTTCAAAGATAGTAAAAATGGTTCAAAGTAGAGAATCTTTTAGAAGAAGCTCGAGAATAAGCAGAACATAAAGGAAAACATGAAAATAGCATGAAAATAACACTGTTTTGAGAGATTCAGGAGAGAGTTAGGGTTTCAAAAAAGGGAAAACCCTAATAGAAGTTGAGAGAACCTGTTGACACTTCACAGATCGTGACATATAGGGTGTGATTTCGCCTGAAATCACGTCGGAGTACTCATAAGTAGCAGAACCAGGAGCCCTAGGTCTAAATCACCATGGTCCATAAACCTCGAAGGTCCTAGAGATGTTGAACAGGACGATGAGAGGCCCATCGGAGCCTTGGGGTTTCATGGCGGCTGATGGTCGAAAGGGGCGAGATTGGAGGTAGCCGGAGAGACGGTGGAGATCATCGGAGAAGAAAGAACCAGAAGGTTGTAGAGAGAAGGGAGAGGAAGAGACGAGATAGAAAGAGAGACCATCTCGTATAAATGAGGGGTCTGGGGGGGGTAATTTAGACTTAATTAAGGCAAAAGAATCTGGACCGTTGATCTCATTTGATCAACGGCTCAGATTAAAACGGGGGTTGGACCGGGTTATATTAGGGATTGGGCTGGGTTAGTTTAATTGGGATATTGGGCCAATTAAAATCTGATAGGGGGTATGGCCAAATTGGCTAATATCGAAATAATAAAGGGTTGTTTATTAAATAGCCAATTTTCCCTTTTTTATTATTTTATAAAATAGTAAAATAATTTTAAAACAAATTAATGGTACTGGACTAGTTAATAGCATATGAGTATTAATTTAAAAATGCTAAAAAAATGATTTTGTAGTTGTAAAATGCTGTTAATTGTAAAATAGCCTATAATTGCAATTATATGCAATTTAGCTTAAAAAATACCAAACAAATGCGTAAAAATATGCAAAAAATTACCTTAATTATATCTTGGTGTAAATATGAGAATAAAAATAAATTATTCATAAAAAATGTCAGTTTGGGAATAATTATTGAATTTTGTACTATTAAAATAGACAATAAATTGATATTAAAATCTTTAAAAATAAAGAAAAAATACCAAAATTCTTGGGCATGCTTATATATGCATGTACATGCTATTTTGAGAATATTTTGAATATAAAAATGTGTAGGAAAAAATTGGGTATCAACAGCTGCCCCTCTTTACCCGAGAAGGATGAAAGAGTTATCGGGTAAAGATATGATGGCCAATTTTGACCGAAAGAAACGATTTGAAAGATTTTGACCGAGCTCTGGCTCCTAAGCTGCCTACATATCCCTGGTCTTACAGGAATCAGGCCATATGTAGTTCAAGGATCCATTGGCGGAATATGCCGATGGAGATTTCGAAAGACGGGTGCGATATTCGGGTCGGGAAGGATGGTCAGGGATTAATAGGCTGCGGGAACCGGAGAGAGATCGCTCCTGCTGTGATGGCCGTTGCTAGCCGGTGTACCTGCGAATAAGCAATACGAACATATCGTGCATAAGTTTAAACGTGATGCAAGTTCCCGTTGGACCATGATTGCTGTCTTCGGACGGGTAGGATGACGTCCTCAGACCATGACGTCCTGGGCCATGAAGCATATAATAGAGGATTCGCAGGCTATGAAATGATGTTCTCGGGCCATGATAATGGTGCCTTCGAACCATGATGCCTTTGAATAATGATATGCAAAAGATAAAGAAGGGGTCCTCAGGCCATGGCATGGCGTTCTTGGGCTATGAAAATGGTGCCTCCGAACAATGGCGCCTTTGGACAATTTGGCGATCTTTCAGCCCATGAAATGCAGGATTTGGCGATGTTTTAGCCGATGTAAAGTATAAATAAAGTTTGTGATATTTCAGCCATGTAAAGCATTTAAATAAAGTTGGCGATCTTTCCGCCATGCAGGATTTAAATAAAAGGTTGGCGATCTTTCAGCCATGCAAGATTTAAATAAAGGTTGGCGATCTTTCAGCCATGCAATATTTAAATAAAGTTGGCGATCTTTCAGCCATGTAAAGATTTAAATAAAGTTGGTGATATTTCAGCCGAATTCAAGACTTAAACAAAGTTGGCGATATTTCAGCTGATGCGGAATTTAAACAAAGTTGGCGATATTTCAGCCGATGCGGAATTTAAACAAAGTTGGCGATATTCTAGCCGATGCGGAATTTAAGCAAAGTTGGCGATATTTCAGCCAATGCGGAATTTAATAAAGTTGGCGATATTTCAGCCGATGCGGAATTTAAACAAAGTTGGCGATATTTCACCCGATGCGGAATTTAATAAAGTTGGCGATATTTCAGCCGATGCGGATGGAGATAGTGCTTAGTCTCGGAAGGCAGAAAAATAGCCATATGCAATGCAAGAAATGCAGATGGAGACAATGCTTAGTCTTGGAAGGCAGAAAGGTAGCCTTATGCAATGCAGGAGAATGCAGATGGAGACAATGCTTAGTCTCGGAAGGTAAAAAGGTAGCCTTATGCAATGCAGAGAAATGCAGATGGAGACAATGCTTAGTCTCGGAAGGCAGAAAGGTAGCCTTATGCAATGCAGAGAAATGCAGATGGAGACAATGCTTAGTCTTGGAAGGCAGAAAGGTAGCCTTATGCAATGCAGCAGATAAAGGTGAATAGTAACGAAAGCTCTTAGCTGATAAATGATAGCTGATAGTTGATTCCGTTGTTGTAGCTGCTGGGGATGTCATGTGCGGATGGCACTTGTAAGTAAGCGGTGATTCCGAGAGTTGTATTCCCGAAAAAGTATGAGTATGTAATCGTATCTGATGATTTTATGTCTTGGGTGCCTGCATTCAAGAAAATCGTGAGTTTTGTTAGGGGAAGTTAGTTCGTCTCCCATGGACTTCGCTACTCGGCTCTTGCTTTTCGATTGGGGGTAGTCGATCGCTTAAACATAGTCAATTTTGAT
>NW_017670349.1:431306-447776 GCF_001879085.1 Nicotiana attenuata
CGAAATTTAAGAAAATACGGAAGAAAATCAACTAGCGAAAGTAAAATATAATGTATGGTGCTTTGTTCAGCCTTGCTACCCCGAAGCTTTCCGGGCCTTGGTGGTTCTGATGGACCAATTATTGAGGCGCGCTCCTCGGCTCACGGCTTGTATCGGAAGGGCCTTCCTCCCCCTCCTCCTCGAAAATGACACAACAGTCCATATTATCATCCTCCAGGAACAAGTTCCTCATTGCTACTAATGCTTCCTCTTCTTCCGACCCATAAATGACTTCGGCTGGTTGAAAAGTCTGCTCCAGACGGGGTATCGGTTTCTCCAATGGATAGTAAGGACCGCGCGAGGGTGGCAACCATTCTTTGAATTCCTTCCAAGTGTACTCGTATCCCAAACCAAAAGTGGTACCATGCTTCTTCATCTTGATAGGTTCGGTGATTCCCTGGAGGTTCTTGTCGAGTCCCTTGCCAGGTTCATACCCACTCCAATTCAGTATGCTCTCAATCCTATTATCCCACCATTTATCTTTGTCCATGGCGTTTACTCGCTCAATATGATGGTAGGTTTCCCCACCTATCTTTCTCCTTCCTCCGATCGCTGGAATGGTTTGGTGACTGTATATGGGATTGCTAACGTTGCCATGAATAATTACTTCTTGGTGATTCCATTCAAACTTCACTGCCTGATGCACGGTCGATGCTACAGCTCCAGCGGCGTGGATCCAAGGTCGTCCTAGTAGTAAGTTGTAGGATGCTGGGATGTCTATCACTTGAAAATCAACATCGAACCAAGTCGGTCCCATTTGCAGACATAAAGTGATTTCCCTAATAGTGGACCTTTGGGAACCATCAAAATCTTTGACGTTATGGCCCCATCCTTGATCTCATGCAGGCTCTTTCCCAATGTTCTAAGAGTCACCAATGGACAAATATTGAGGCTGGACCCTCCATCAATCAGAATCCTGGTGATGAAATAATCTTCACATTGCACAGTGATGTGCAATGCTTTGTTGTGGCTTAGCCCTTCTGGTGGCAGCTCATCTTCGTGGAAAGTGATTTTGTGACTCTCCAATACCTGTCCTACCATGTTAGCCATTCTCCTCCAGTTATGTTGCTGGGTACATATGCCTCACTCAGTATCTTCAACAAGGCATTCTTATGGGCCTCGGAGCTTTGCAGCAGAGCCAGGATGGAGATCTGTGCTGGTGTTTTATTCAGTTGATCAACGACTGAGTACTCTTTTGCTTGTATCTTCCTCCAGAGATCATCGGGCCCAGTTTCAATAGGCCGTCCAGAGGCCTGCTTACTTGATTCAGCTAAATGCTCCGGAATATAAATCCTGCCGGTTCTGGTCATACCCAGTGCTGCAATTGCTTCTCCAGACCTAGTTTTCCCCTTCCTTCTTGCTTCGGCGGTGTAATCCCAAGGAATGGCCTGTGTATGTAACGACGTTATGGCTGACATTGCTACAGGAATGGGCACCCTTGTTTTGGGAGGTAACACAGCAACTTCAAATGGTATAGGTGCCTTTGGAGACCCAAACTCAACCTCAATTGGCTCTGTGGTCTTTGTGGATGATGGTGTTTCAAGCTCGAGAGGTACGGACATGTATACTTCAGCATCCCCGGAGGGCTGGATCTGGACTACAATTGGATTTAGTGTGACTATTGGTTGCTTGGGCTCGTCATCTTCGGCAATCAATCCAATCGACCCTTTGGGGTCCCAATCATCTTCTACCTCGATCATGTGCACACCTCCACTCTTATGGTCAGGCAAGGTATTGTTGCGCACATTAGGAGCAGGCTCCTTTGCCACGATGATCTTGTTGTCAATTAAAGCTTGGATTTTATCCTTCAGAGATCGGCACTCATCAATGGTATGCCCTTTCATGCCGGAATGGTATGGACAGGTTTTGTTCGGGTTGACCCATTGGGAAGGATTTTCTGGAGTTATGGCAGGGATAGGGGTGACATAACCAGCAGCTTTAAGCCTTTCATACAGCTGGTCGATTGGTTTGGCGATAGCGGTGTATCGCTTGGGAGGTCTACGGTCGAAGTTAGGGCATGGTCTAGGGAAGTTTTGGCGGGTGGGAGGTGATTGACAGTGAGAGGGCTGAGCATTATAGGCTTGGTAGACGGGTGCGGGTTGGGAATATCTTGGTGAGGTAGGTTGATATGTGGGGGGTGAAGATGATTGGTAAGTAGGTGGTGGAACTTGGTAGGAGGGCGGGGGTGCTTGGTAATTAGGGATGGGTTGATATGTGAGAGGAGGTACTGGGTAAGCTTGGTATTTTACTGGGGATTTCGTTCTCTGTGCAACCATCACAACACTCACATCCTTTTTCTTGGATGTGCCACCCGACTGTAGAGCCTTGTTGGTAGCCTGCAATGCCCCAAAATTAGTGACCATACCACTATTAATGCCTTCCTCGATCCTTTCCCCTAGTTTGATGATGTCGGAAAATTTCCGGCCTTCGATTAACATCAGCCTCTCATAATACTGTGGGTCCTGAGCTCGGACGAAAAACCTGTTCATCTGTTCTTCTTCTAAGGCTGGCCTGACCTTAGCAGCCTCTGATCTCCAACGAGTAGCATACTCGCGGAATGTCTCTGTAGGTTTCTTCTTCAAATTCTAGATGTAGAATACATATGGCGCATTCTCCGTATTGAATCTGAACCTGTCCATGAAATCAGACGCCATTCCTACCCAGCTTGTCCACTTCGTGGGGTCTTGGCTAATGTACCAAGATAGAGCATCGCCTTTCAAACTTCTCATGAAGAGCTTCATGCGAATCTTTTCATCTCTTCCGACACCGACCAGCTTATCACAGTATGTCCTCAAATGGACTCTGGGATCCCCTGAGCCATCAAACATCTCGAACATGGGAGATTTGTACCCCTCAGGAAGTTCGACGTCTGGCTGAATGCAAAGGTCCTCATAATTCAGCCCCTCAATGCCTTTGTTTCCTTCAACACCCTGGACTCGGCTAGTTAGTTTCTTGAGTTTTGTGGCCAGGTTCTTGATGAGAGAGCCTTTGTCATTTGACTCCGGTGTGCTTGAAATAGGTTGAGTATATTGTGGCATGGTTTCCACGTAGATGGGGGTGTGGTCGGGATGATCATTTAGTGGTTCGGGAATAAGGAGCGGGGTGTTGTTTGAAGTGTGACATGTGTTGCAATTTTGATGGAGAGCGGGCTGTTTCTGTGGTTTGGGATGTTCTGTGGAGGTATAGGATTTTGAGCATTGGGGAAGTTGACGTCTGGGGTAGCGAGGGAAAATGACAAGTTTGCCAAGTTCCGAACTTGGTCCAGTTCTTCCTGAAATTTCAATAACTTCTGTTCGAGCTGAGTGGCACTTTCCTTGGAAACCTGAATACCCTGAGTAACCTCTACCCATTCACCTGAGTTCTCCTTCTGATGTTGCTCAAGTCTTCCATTTTTGCTTTGTTCTTGTTTCTGCTAAGACTCGGAGGAGGAGGAGGTGGAGGGCCCTTAGATCTTGTGGAGTAGGATGATGATGCCAGAGTGCACGAACTAACCTTTTGGGGAGGGGAATAAAACAAAAAGTAAAAACAAAAAGGTAACAAGTTAGTAAGGATTATGAGAAAAAAATGTTACAATATTTAAACACATAGTGTGAGAATATAAATCGTGTCCTAATTTGGGTGCCTCGTTGCGCCCGAGGTAGGCCTAGCGACAAGTTGATTTGGAGAACATATAATGCTAAATGCCTCATTTTATTTATAAAAATAAGACGAATCCCCAAACGACACTAAAGTTGCAGAAAGTAAAATGTCACTAATGGCTATTGGCCTTATTATATTTAAAACTAAAAGAAAAGACTCCTAACTACTTGGTCCCAGAAGGACCTTCCCCAGGTTGAATGCTCTCGTTGATCAAATCCTCCAGGTCGCGTAGGTTCACCAGTAAAAATGCCTTTGCCAGGCGTTCTCCTTCGTTTCCCTCAGCGTTCTGGCAATCACTGACTCTTTTGCTCACTTTTCCTTCCAACTCTAGTAGACTCTATTCCAGATATTCCAGCTTCTCACTAGCCTTGGCGACCCTCTCTTTCCATTCATTGATTTGGTCACTTGATGCGAGATTCCTACACCAGGTCAGCAAGAGTGAGGGTATACTGACCATACCGAAGTCGGGGACCTTGTTCTCCATTTTCTGCAAAACAAAAGGGTTAAGACCATACCCCCCACCGGACTCGACTATTTTAACCAATAATTAGCATAAACATCATTTAGTTCTCCAAATAAATGCAGAGAACGTGGTCGTGTCCGTTTGGGTTTCAAGGAAACCTAGTGGACTTTGGACAAGGCTATCTTAAAGAGACATTATACGGACAACATAACTGACTCGACTAGGTTTGAAAGTGATGCATGCACAGTTTAAACAAAATAAGGTTTCTATGGGGTATTAGACCGGTACGTTTGAGCGGATAAATCAAGAGGGAAAGGCACGGAACCGTCGACTGTACCGCTGATCGACTGGTTTTACCGCAAATACGCCTTTGCCAAATTTAGGGGGTGATAATATCGGAAGGGCGCAACCACTCATTACAAGCGTTGCTATGATATTTGTTTTGCACGAGTGGAATATGATGTTGAAGATGCAATTACAAGAATGAAACAAGTTGTCACGCATTTGCACGTTCATAAAAATAATGATTACAATAATTGCGGTGATTACAACAGTATTGAAGGAAAGCGGTAAAAGATAGCATTAAGGAAAAAGAAACAAAAAGCCAAGTCAGTTTCGAATTACAAGAGAAATAAAGACATTAAATAAAAGCAATAAAGAAGCAATAAAGTCACAAATAACATGTAATGGTAAAAGCCTAAAAGAAAAGTCCCCAGCAGAGTCGCCATGCTGTCGACGCTCCCTTTTTCTCGTGAAATCGGGTTTACGACATTTGGGAGGACAACTCTATTCCCTTTTGGGATTTGGGTTTTTGGAATTGAAGAGTCGCCACCTAATGATTAAGTGCATTAGGACACTAAGGGTTTTTGAGTTGGAAAACCAGAGTTCGGGTAAGGGCTAGAAATTATCTCGAGAGGAAGGTGTTAGGCACCCCTCAAGATCCACTAGTGTGGTTCCCGGCCATGTTATATTGTGACTTCACATAATCAAGTAGGCAATTAAGGGCTCAAATAGAAAGGGTTCACATACAATATTGCAAGTAAGTCGAAACTTGAGTAAAGGTAAAGAGGGCAGGAATTTATGAAAAAGAAAGATTTAAACAATTCTAAAAAATAAACGAAAGCAAGTAAAGGGAGGGGGTCCTAGGTTTATGATTAATATGGATCTCGTCAATGCAATACCCAGTAATCACTCCTCTAAAGAGGGGCTACATGAGGTATTAATCGCACCGGTCATCATATCCATATCTACCCTTCCCACCCCGTTAATGTATTAAAGCGCGGATTGGTCTCGGTTACTATTGCATAATATTACCCGTCCCATTCCTATCAGTCCCGGAGGCACTTAGGACTACTAGTCCTAAAGGGTGGGATATTAGGCTGATTGGTTTCAAAGGATAAAGATCTAAGGCGACATACAAAAACACATACTGCACGTTGGGGGGGGGGGGAGCAATGTAAACATATAAAGGCTCATGTATACCTCCTCAAACAAACACATAAATAGCATGACTTAAGCACAATTAAGGTCTCAAAGATAGGAACTTTTACAGCAGTTAAAACATCGTTTAAAAAAAGAAGTAGGAACAGTAGTTTAATGAGGTGCAGGACAAATAAAATAGCACGATTCTGGGCAGAGGTTGGTAACCCAGTGATTTGAGGACATAAAAAATCAGAAACTCAGTAAGAATAAATGGGTGCACCATTTCAAAATCATTTCCAGATGAAGCAGAGTTTTTTAAGAAAAAAAAATAGAGTGAACTTCAGAGAATCAGAGCGCAAAAATGGGGACGGCAGAGTTGAAATTGAAGAAGTTGGTTGGTCTTAAGCTAATAAAAACACGATAAGTTCTTATTGGGCCTGAAGTTTGCCTAGGTGTTGTTATACATTGTCTGATTATCTTAAGGGACAGACATGCATATTTTGATTCTGATTTATAAAGGAACGCGTGATAAGGTATTTGCAGAAAACGTTTCAAACCACTTGGCCATATTTTGACAAAGTTATTAGACAAACGTGAATTAACTACTGCAACTCGAACGAGTGAGAAGTCCTAAGGGCAGGATATCTAATGCACATAAAAGTACTTAAAACATGGTTTCTAACATGCCAATGCAGTAATGACAAATTATTTGGCTTGTTGTTAATTATTTGCTGGTTATTAACTGATCGTGGTTACAAGAAGAGCGTAATGACAGGCTGAAAGTAAAGAACCTAAAGCAGGATCTCTAATGAATGAGATGCATGACCTATACAGGTTATCTATTGCGCAGATAAGTAAATAAAATCCTATAAGCATGTTTTCTACCCATTATTTATACTAAGCATACATAACCCTCCCCATATTCACTATTCAACCCCAATCGTTCGTTTACAAATTATTACAAACCAGTAATATCTGAATTACAGCAATAAAGAACAAAAATAAGAAGTTATTCTATAGGGAGCCTTCAATCAGGCCCAGTCTTCCAACCTCAACCCCTTCGAGTTTACAGCCTTTGCCATGGTCTAGGTGCGGCAAAGCTCCCTAGGGCCCCATTGGGTCCCTGGCCAATACCAGCACCTAGACACTTAAAAGAAAGCAGAACAAGTGCAGTGTGGAATACCAGCCTTGTGTGTCAAAGTTCGATGAGTACTCAGAGGTACTCAAAGCAATGCTCACAAGAAGGGGGCAGAACCTATTTTCTAAGGGTAGTGTGAAGTGCAGGAAGAAGTATTTTTAAAAAAAAGAGCTTCAAAACAAGGGATTTGTTTTAAAAGAAGACAACAGAAACAATGGTTTAATAGCATAGGATTGCATGCAAGGATCATGGGGAAAGGGAGCAAATAGATCACACAATGATAAAGATTTTAAAGACTACACAGAATCAGAAGATTCAGGGGACCAAGCATTGGTCAGGCTTAAACATGATTCTTAGACGACAATAGGGAAACAATCATGACATTTAAGATAAACAGCAATTAGAAACATGTAAACCAAGAAGGACATGTAGAGTGCCAAAGATCAGGGGAACCGGGAAGTGGTAAATTTAGGCATGCTAATGTACAGCAATAAGATTCACAGAAGTTAGGGATAGACAATGTTGTGTTACAGACTTAGCATGTAGATCAGAAGACATGGTGAAGTATTAAAGCAAAGCATCAATTACACATTGAACAGGAGAAGCATAAGTAGAAGAAAATCAGAAAGGTAACGAATTGAAACAAAAGTAAATACATTAGTTTGAGGCTTAAAGATTAATTAGGACATACCAGTGAAAGGGCTAGAGCAGGATGCAAAGGCAAAGTAGTAACACTATATTAGCCTTGGCTTCCAGCCGGCTAATAATAAGCAAGAGCAGAGAACAGCAAAAGCAAGAGAAAGAGCAGAAGAGAATGCAGAATTGAGAGTATTCTGTGGTGTGTGTGTTCAGAAGACTGTCGTGTGTTCTCTTTGAACATTTATAGTTGAAAGTAAGTGGTAAAAAATAAGGTAAGAATCACAGAAATATGTTAATTTAAGAACTCGGAATCAATTAATAAAAAAAAATCAGGGAAGTACTCCCATTAATTAAGGGAATCAAAATCAAACGAAAAGATTCAGCACCATATAAGGCAAGTAGAAAAAATCAGTGTAGGATTAAATAAGGAAGGAGTCCAGGTTCAGTTTTGCATATAGTAGCCAATTAAGACCAAATTCAGGAAAATTCCAATTAAGGAAAGGCTAGGTAGAATAGAGTACTATAGCAAATAAGGTAACAAAAAATCAATTAATTTAAACATGCGAGTAGAATGCTAGGGTTTTGAAAGAAAAAAAAATTACCAATCAATCAAGGAAAATCAGAATCAATCATGCGAAGTCACGATTCTGTATTCTTAACATATAAATAGAGGTGAATGAACAAGACTAGCAAACAAAATTAGCCATATAGACAGAGGGGAACAAGAGATGAACAAACACAACCACTCAGAAATAGTGAAAACAGGTTAAGATTCAGCAGGACATATTCGAAGCATGGCGACCACGAAACATTAACAGGAATCAAGTAAATAGGCTAGAAGACTGAACCAAAGCAAGAAAAGTCAGGCTAATACACACAATCAAACGAAGAAACATACTAATACATAGGGACAAGGCAAAGAAAATTAGGCTAACACACATAATCGAAGCAAAGAAACGTGCTAACACATAGAATCAGAGTAAGGAAAATCACGCTAATGCACATAATCAAACGAAGAAACATTTTTAGAAATTAGGGTTTTTAGCATAGTCAATCTAAAAAGCAGTAAGAGCATAAAATCGGTCAAAATAAACAAAGAAAAGGTTTTAATCACAAAGGAAATCGGTCGAAACATGCGTAAAAGAAATCCAAGAAACCCTAGTTTTTCAAAGAGAGTAAAAATGATTCAAAGTAGAGAATCTTTCAGAAGAAGCTCGAGAATAAGCAGAACATAAAGGAAAACATGAAAATAGCATGAAAATAACACTGTTTTGAGAGATTCAGGAGAGAGTTAGGGTTTCAAAAAAAGGGAAAACCCTAATAGAAGTTGAGAGAACCTATTGACACTTCACAGATCGTGACATATAGGGTGTGATTTCGCCTGAAATCACGTCGGAGAACTCATAAGCAGCAGAACCAGGAGCCATAGGTCTAAATCACCATGGTCCATAAACCTCGAAGGTCATAGAGATGTTGAACAGGACGATGAGAGGCCCATCGGAGCCTTGGGGTTTCATGGCGGCTGATGGTCGAAAGGGGCGAGATTGAAGGTAGCCGGAGAGACGGTGGAGATCATCGGAGAAGAAAGAACCAGAAGGTTCTAGAGAGAAGGGAGAGGAAGAGACGAGATAGAGAGAGAGACCGTCTCGTAGAAATGAGGGGTCTGGGGGGGGGGGGTAATTTAGACTTAATTAAGGCAAATGAATCTGGGCCGTTGATCTCATTTGATCAACGGCTCAAGTTAAAACGGGGGTTGGACCGGGTTATTTTAGGGATTGGGTTGGGTTAGTTTAATTGGGATATTGGGCCAATTAAAATCTGATAGGGGGTATGGCCAAATTGGCTAAAATTGAAATAATAAAGGGTTGTTTATTAAATAGCCAATTTTCCCTTTTTTATTATTTTATAAAATAGTAAAATGATTTTAAAACAAATGAAAGGTACTGGACTAGTTAATAGCGTATGAGTATTAAATTAAAAATGCTAAAAAAATGATTTTGTA
Organism: Nicotiana attenuata; assembly: GCF_001879085.1. NCBI lineage: Eukaryota > Viridiplantae > Streptophyta > Magnoliopsida > Solanales > Solanaceae > Nicotiana > Nicotiana attenuata. The sequence goes on from NW_017670349.1 coordinate 440,649, forward strand.
ATTGTAAAATGCTGTTAATTGTTAAATAGGCTATAATTGCAATTATATGCAATTTAGCTTAAAAAATACCAAACAAATGCGGAAAAATATGCAAAAAATACCTTAATTATATCTTGGTGTAAATATGAGAATAAAAATAAATTATTCATCAAAAATGCCAGTGTGGGAATAATTATTGAATTTTGTACTATTAAAATAGACAATAAATTGATTTTAAAATCTTTAAAAATAAAGAAAAAATACCAAAACTCTTGGGCATGCTTATATATGCATGTACAAGCTGTTTTGAGAATATTTTGAGTATAAAAATATGTAGGGAAAAGTTGGGTATCAACAAGGCCCATGCATTGAGACAGCCTACTTAGGGTGCTCCAGCGCGACCCTACTCCAGTGCTATTCCAGAACTTACTTACCATCCGCTAGCTATTCATGATTCATCCAGCGAGCATTCCGGATATCAGGGTCATACTTAGAGTTAGCAGTTGTCCACTCAAAGAGGTTGTTTTTAGTTCAAGGAGTTGGGCTACGTGAAGAAGTTTTGCCCTAGACTTCAAGGCAAGGCAGTGCATCAGGACCATCGTCTCATGATTACTGCACCAGATGCTCCACTGCAGTTCAGTTGGCCAGAGGCGGAGGGCATGTAGGTAGGGTCTCCCTAGAGGTGGAGGTCTGTTAGGTGGCGCTCCGGCTAGATTCTATGCCTTCCCAACAAGACCAGAGGCAGTTTCCTCCGATAAAGTGATCACAGGCACTATTTTTGTTTGTCGTAGAGATGCTTCGATACTATTTGATACAGGTTCTACTTATTCCTATGTCTCTTCTCTATTTGATCCTTATCTAGATGCATCTCGTGAGTCTTTGGGTATTCCTACATATGTGACCATGCTAGTGGGTGATTTTATTATTGTGGATCGGGTTTACTGGTCTTGTGTAGTGACTTTATGTGGTTATGAGACTAGATAGGATCTTCTATTGCTCGATATGATTGACTTCTAGGTTATATTGGGCATGGACTAGTTGTCTCCATACCATGCCATTCTCGATTTCCATGCCAAGACTGTTACCTTGGTGATGCCTGAGGTTCCTAGATTGGAGTGGATAGGTTCATCTATGGGTACTTATAATCGAGTTATTTCTTTCTTGAAGGCTCGACATATGGTCGAGAAGGGTTGTTTGACCTATTTGGCCATTGTTTGGGAAACCATTGCGAGACTCCTACGATAAATTCAATGCCTCTGGTGCGGGAGATTTTTGATGTATTTCCTGCTAATTTACCGGGTATACCACCAGATCGGGATATCAGTTTCAGCATTAATTTGCACCAGGCACCCAACTTATCTCTATTCCACCTTATTACATGGCTCCAAATGGGTTGAGGGTGTTCAAGGAGCAACTTCAGGAGTTGCTCGAGAAGGGATTCATCTAGCCGAGTGTGTCGCCTTGGGGTGTATCGGTATTATTTTTGAAGAAAAAGGATGGGTTTACTCGAATCTATATTGATTACCCCCAGCTGAACAAAGTCACAATCAAGAATAAGTACATGTTGCCACGCATTGATGATTTGTTTGATCATCTACATGGTGCTAGAGTATTCTCAAAGATCGACTTGAGATCTGGATATCACCCGTTGAGGATTCATGATTCAAATATTTCGAAGACGTCTTTCCAAACTAGATATAAGCACTATGAGTTTCTAGTGATGTCATTCGGCGTGACTAACGCCCCGGTGGCATTTATGGATTTGATGAATTGGGTGTTCAGGCCATATCTTTACTCATTTGTCATTTTCTTCATTGATGACATATTGATCTACTCGCGTAGAATGGAGGAGCACGAGCAGCATTTGAGATTAGTGCTTCAGACCTTGTGGGAACAAAAGCTATATGCTAAGTTCTCCAAGTGCGAGTCCTGGCTGATTCTGTGGCTTTCTTGGGGCATGTTGTATTAGATGACGGTATTAAGGTAGATCCCAAGAAGATCGAGGACGTTTAGAGTTGGCCTCGTCCTACCACAACGAACGAGATTAAGAGTTTCTTTGGTATAGCAGATTATTGTCATGTGTTGGTTTGGGTTGTGTATTGATGCAAGAGGGGCGAGTTAATGCATATGCTTCACATCAGCTGAAGCCCCACGAGAAGAATCTGTGCGTGATTTGGAGTTTGCTTTGATAGTTCATGCACTCAAGATCTAGAGGCTTTATATTTGTAGGGTGTCGTGCGAGGTTTACACCGATCACCGTAGTTTGCACCATTTGTTTAAGTAGAGGGATCTTATTCTGAGGCAGTGCAAGTGGCTTGAATTATTGATGGATTATGATATTACCATCCTCTATCATCCAGGCCATGCGAATGTGGCCGTGGATGCCTTGAGCGGAGTGGCCAAAAGTATGGGTAGCTTAGCATTTATTTCACTGGAGGAGAGGCCATTACATCTGGACATCAATTCCTTAGCTGACCTACTTGTGAGGCTGTATATTTTAGAGCCCAGTCGAGTTATTGCATGTTTTGTTGCTCAGTCTTCTTTATTCGAGCGGATCAAGGCTCGAGAAATGATGATCCGCACTTGCTGGTCCTTAGAGAGACAGTCTATGGGGTTGATGCCAAGGAGGTACTATCAGCGATGATCGTGTTCTACAACTCTGGGGTCGCTTATGTGCTCCTAATGTTGATGGCCTGAGGGAGGCAATCCTAGAGAAGGCACACAGTTCGCGGTATTTTATTCATTCAGGCGCCACGAAGATGTATCATGGCCTGAGGCAGTATTACCGATGGTGGCGGATAAGGAAGGACATAATGGAGTCTGTGGCGAGATGTTTAAATTGCCAACAGGTTAAGTACAAGCACCAGATGTCATGTGGCTTCCTTTAGCTAATAGTTATACCAGAGTGGAAGTGGGAGCGCATCGCTATGGATTTCGTGGTTGTTTTGCCGCGTAAATCAAGGAAATTTGATGTCGTTTGGGTCATTGTCAAACAACTGACAGAATTTGAACATTTTATTCTGGTGATGACTACATACACTTCAGAGAGGTTGGCCCAGATTTATATTCAAAAGATCGTCCGGTTACATGGCGTGCCTATTTCCATCCTTTTAGATAGAGGCACTCAGTTCACTTCACACTTCTGGAGAGCTATAAAAAGTGAGTTGGGTACCCAGGTTGAGCTCAGTACGGCTTTTCATCTGCAGACAGACGGGCAATCGGAGTGGACAGTTCAGATTCTGGAGGATATGATAAGAGCATTTGTGATTGACTTCGGAGGGCAGTGGGATCAATTCTTACTGTTGGCCAGGTTTGCTTATAACAACAACTATCAGTCTAGTATCGAGATGGATCCATTTGAGGCCTTGTATGGTCGGAGACATCATTCCTCTATCAGTTGGTTTGAGATCGACAAGGCTACGTTATATGATACTGAGTTGGTAAAGGATGCTTTGGATACGGTAAAGTTTATTCAAGAGCGACTTCGCATAGGAAAATCCAGGCAGAAGAGTTAGGCTGATAAAAATGCGCGTGATTTCATGGTGGGCGAGAAGGATCTCTTGATAGTCTCGTCGATGAAGGGTATCATGAGGTTGGGAAGGAAGGGCATGCTGAGTCCGAGATTCACCGGTCCATTCAAATTATTGGAGCGAGATGGAGAGGTTGCATACAGGCTGGCTTTGCCTTCTAGCCCATTAAGAGTTCATCCGTTATTCCATGTGTCTACGCCTCAGAGGTACCATGCCGACATGTCATATATTTTGGATTACAATACAGTCAGCTAGTTGAGAGCTTTGGTTATGCGGAGGAGCCAGTTGCCATTGTTGACGAGCAAGTGCACAAGTTGAGGTCTAAGAAGATTTTAGTAGTGAAGGTCTAGTGGAGGAGTTAACCAGTCAAGGAGGCGACTTGGGAGACCGAGGAGGACATGCAAAGCAGATATCTACACTTCTTCGGCACTCCAGGTGTGATTCTAAACCCGTTCTAGGACGAACATTTGTTTAAGAGGTGGAGAATGTAACAAATCGACCAGTCATTTTGCTTTCTAGATCCTCGTTCCCTTATTTAAGACTTTGCGTATGTAGTTTTACTGTTTTATGACTTGCGGGGATGGTTGGTTTGGTTTTGGAACGATTCGGGTTGAATTCGGAACATTTTGTTCTATAATAGTGGCCTAAGGTGGCAAAGTTTTACTTGAGTCAACACTTCGAGTAAACAACCTCGAAATCAGGATTTGAAGTCTCCAATAGGTTCGTATGAATATTTTGGACTTGGGAGGATGTTCATATCGAGTTTCACGTGGACTGGAAGCGTTTTAACGCTCACTATTAAAAGTTGGCATCTTGAAGGTTTTGGAGTTTTCTAAATTTTATTTAAAGTAGACTTTGGTACTATCAATGTCCGTTTAGGATTTCGAGAATTGGAATACGTTCTTATTGTGATTTTTGACTTGTGCGTAAAATTTGGCGTCATCCCGAGTTGTCTAAGTATGGTCTGTCGCGTTCAGAGTTGGTTGAAATGAGTTTGAAGCTTAGAAGTTGATTAATTTTGTTTTGAGGTGCGATTCTTGGTTCCAATTTTATTTTACATGTTCCGAGACTTCGAGTAGGTCTATTGTATGTTTTTTGGCTTGATGGTACATTTGGAGGGTGTCCCAGGTGGCTCGGGTGAGTTTCGGACCACCCGAAGCGTAGTTGAAGTTGGCTGAAATTGCTGTTGTGCATCGCGATCAAGAAGGTAGTCGCGCGATCGCGAAGAAGGATGGAGAGGAGTCTGAGATTTCGCTCTTCACAAACATGAGGAGGGCCACACAAACGCGATGGAGGATTTTGTCCCTCTTCGCGAACGACTAGCCATCTTCGCAAACACGAAGAAGGGTGAGGCTAAGTTGGGCTGGAAGGCTATTGGCCTTCGCGAATGCATCTGAGTGACCACGAACGCGGAGGGCTGGGAGATGGCGCATGACGAACGCGAAGATGAGTTTGGTCAGCTAGAACCGTTTGGTCTTTGAGATCGCGAGGGACCTTCCGCGATCGCGAACAAGGAATCATTGGGCATATTACTTTTTATTTCGAGACTTAGCCCGTTCCTCTCACATTTTCACTTAGGTTGGCCAAATTTGGGAGCTCTTTTGAGAGGATTTTCATCAAGCATCACAAGGTAAGTGAATGCTACCAATTTTTGAGTTAAATACATGGATTATGGATATATTTTAATATAGAAATTGTGAAAATTTTGGGATTTGTTGTAAAACCTAGGGTTTAGGAAAATTGAATTTGAACACGAAATTGATTATGAAAGTGAAAATAAATTATATATTTAAGTTCGTAAGGTCATGGGTAATAATTGTCTACGAAATTTCTTAAATCCGAGCACGTGGGCTCGGGGTGAGTTTTGTGGACTTTCTGAATTGGGTTGGAAAATTACTCTAGTAGTTAAATTATAAACTTTGGGAATATATTGATTAGTTAGTACCACCTTTGACTAGTTTCGGATTGCTCGACATCAATTGGAGCCAACTAGTGAGGTTGGAGAGTCGAGTAGTGAACTTGGAAGCAAGATACATCTCTTTCCTAATATTGTAACAAGGGATTATCCTCGTATGTACTTTAATTTCTATGTGCTACTTGTTGTGGGTGCTACGCACGCACGAGATGGCGAGAGTCCGTACGTAGCTAGATTTATGTTCATGTCCGGGTAGACATAGATTCACATCATGCTTTAGATGAACTGTTTGAATTAATCTTGTTTGTTTAGTTAGTTAACATTCATGACTTAGAGTGAGACTAGGATAAATTTATCGATCGTGTCTCTTACTTTTGAAATTGTGAAATATTAATGAACATTAGTTTTTGTGTCTTCTTGACTCGTTTGTATTTCCGCGAGTGAGAGAGTTTCTCTATTCTTATTGGATCAAGCTGCTCGCCTCGGCAAGATTACAAATTACTCTTATTGGATCAGGCCATTCTCCTCGGTAGTGTTGTAACTTACTCTTATGGGATCGGGTTGTTCGCCTCGGGAGTACTGTGAGTTATTCTTATGGGATAGGGCCGTTCACCTCGGCTATGTTGTAAATTACTTTTATATGATCGGGCCATTCACCTCGACAGGATTATGTACACTATTCCTATGGGATCAAGCCGTTAACTTCGACAGTGTTGTAAATTACTGTTATAGGATCGGGCCGCTCGCCTTGGTAGGATTATGTACACTATTCCTATGGGATTGGGTCATTCGCCTCGGCAGACTCGTGCATAATACTTGAGAGTTGATCTAGTATTGGTATCAATTGGTTTTTTGCCTTCAAGGCCATTATAGTGTTTTGGTGATTTGGTAACAATCCATGTTTGGAAATTTATTATTAAGCTTATCTGTTTCTTTGTTACTTGTTATGTTTCATACCTATCTACTTTATATAATTTATTATTTTGACCACTAGTAAGTGTTAAGTTGACCCCTCGTCATTACTTTTTCGAGGTTAGACTGGATACTTATTGGGTACGCGTTGATTTACGTACTCATAATACACTTCTCCACTGATTATGCAGGTAATGAGACAGGAACTTCCACTGGTCATACGGACGCATAGATACATCACACGAAGACTTAATGGTGAGCTTCCTTTCATGCTTCGATCTGCAGCACCCGGAGTCTCCCTCTTATCTTATTTATTATTTCTAAATATTTTTTTTCAGGAAATAGCTGTAGTGGTTTTGCATATTCCCTAGATTGCTCATGCACTTGTTACACCGGGTTTTGGGGGCTGCAGCAGATATTCACCGTTATACTTGTTATTATTATCACTTTGTTTTATGTATTATTCGTACTCGGTATTTTGGTAAATAAGTATGTATGTTTCCATGAGTTATTCGTTTAATTTGGTGTACTTAAAGTCATTTTTGATTTTAAAAGCTAAAATGAATTATTAAGTTAGAGATTTACCTTTGGCTTGCCTAACAACATCGTTGGGTGCCATCATGACCTATTATGGAATTTGGGTCGTTACATATAAGAATATGATTTCTAATGCAAGTAAACATAATATAGACCTAAAGGCATGATTCTACCTGGTTCCCCACAAAAATCATATAAGAATCCCTCCTTTTACTAATTTACCCAATATCTATTTACAAAGATCATCATATACAG
>NW_017670349.1:707496-761831 GCF_001879085.1 Nicotiana attenuata
TGCTCATGTTTTCAGTTATTTTATTTCTTCTTATGCTTTGTGGTAGAATCTTATCAATCATCAATGAAATTCACTGTTTTTGCTCTAATTATTTGTTTATATTTCTTTTATGGTTAAAATTTTTAGCTTGATCTATGATGATTAATCCATGATTGCATTTGAAGTAGCCCCAGTGACCATGAGTAAGCTTTAAAATCTGGTTATCTCACTTTTTTATGCAACTTTTTGATGATGCCAAAAGGGGGATAATAAATAGGTTGTGCTTTAAACAAGTGTTGTTTAGCTTTGAACAAGTGATGTTTATAACCTAATGTACCTAGTCCTTGATGATAAGTGATAAAAGGAAAAATGTTTCTAAAATTGAGTTGATGTTGAGCTGAGTTGAAACAGGGCCTAAGCTTATGAAAAACACAGAGTTTGTCATCATCAAAAAGGGGGAATTTGTTGGCCCAAGTAAAGGTTAGTTTTGAAGACTGACAAAGGAACTCAGGCATGAACCAAGACCATCACTCCAGGTCCATCCCCTCTGTGCATAGAAACGGGCAGATTCGAGCATGTGGGATGCACGTGAAGGAGATAAGCTTAACTTGGTATATTTGATATCTCCTGATCGAAAAGGTTGCATAATTGATAAGGAGAAGGACTCCTTAATTAAAGAGAACACTATCCAAGATAGGGAAAGAGTTAAAAGTTGAAATCAACTAGAACTCTTCCACCAAGGAAGAGTAGAATCAGAATTCTAGTTAATCTTTATTTACTAACTCTATAAATATCAGTGTTGTTCTCTTTTACAGGTGTTGCACAAACGCAAAAGTTAAACGTGAACTGAGAGCAAGATAGAAAGGCAATTTTGCAAGCAGTTCGTGTGTGATTCAATTGTGCAAACCTGAAGTTACGTGAACCAGATAGAAGAACCAGTTCCAAGTGTCTGTCTTTTATTCTAGTTCAATTGTAGTAGGTGTTTTCATATTGTATTTATCTAGAGGCAATTGTAATAGGTACTCAGAGTCTTCAAATTAGAGTTAACTTGAAGTTGTCGCAACAGTTAGAGGTTGTGTGCTACAACGAGATAGAGTTAGTCCTAGGTCTACAAAAGAGATTTTGTAAATGCAGTTTTGGCTCAGTGATTTTAGTGGAGAGTTCGGGAAAATCCTACTGGAAAGTAGGTCGTGGTTTTTTTCACCTTTTGAGCCAGGTGTTTTCCATATAAAATACTTATGTTCTTTACTTTCCGCATTTACTATTTTTGCAATAGTAGGTTAAGGAACACTTAGAAGAACCAGGTCCTTCCATAATCAGTTTAAGCGAAAAATTGGTCACCACACAAATCAACCCCCCCTCTTGTTTGGTATTGAAGTATAAAACATCAAAAACTCCGAGTATAGCCGAACCAGAAAACACTCGACGTGCTGAACCGGCGCCAAAGAGGTCAAACGAAAATGGCTCGGGGACTGACCCCACCATTATGAGAATGCTCGAAGAGCTCACCAAAAGGATCGAGTCCGGGGAAAAGAATATTGAAGACAATGACAAAAAGGTGGAAACTTATAACTCCCGTGTTGACCAAATACCGAGGGCACCTCTGGTCTTGAAAGGTTTAGATGTGAAAAAGTTCATACAAAAACCATTCCCTCAGAGCACGGCTCCGATTCCCATTCCTTAAAAGTTTTGCATGCCCGATATACCTAAATATAACGGGAAAACAGACCCTAATGAGCATATTACCTCATATACTTGCGGGATTAAAGGAAACAACCTAAATGATGATGAGATCGAGTCTGTGCTGTTGAAAAAATTTGGGGAAACTTTGTCGAAAGGAGCCATGATTTGGTATCACAACTTGCCTCCTAACTCTATTGATTTGTTTGCTATGTTAGTATACGGCTTTGTGAAAGCACACGCCGGGGCTATAAAGGGGGCGACGAGGAAATCGAACATTTTCAAGATAAAACAGAGGAACACCAAGATGTTAAGGGAGTTCATGTCCAGGTTTCAGATGGAGCGAATGAAATTACCACCGGTCACGGATGACTAGGCAGTAGAAGCTTTTATACAGGGTTTGAATGAGAGGAGTTCGATCGCGTTTCGACAATTAAAGCAGAATCTGATCGAGTACCTAGCTGTGATGTGGCCAGACGTGCATAACCGTTACCAATCGAAGATTAGGGTCAAAGACGACCAATTGGGAGCCCCATTGGGTTCGGTTCATCCTAATAGGTTGGCAACTAAACCCCCGAGGGATACAGACAGGGAATCAAGATCAAACAAGGAACGGTATCAACCGTTTGTCGATCGGAGAAACTACAGCTTGGGTCATAACGCTCCTCGGAATGATTAGAGAAATGATCGAGGTCAAAGCTCTCGGGACTCATGAGTAAGAATGGGTTCGATAAACACACCGACCCAGCGGAGGTACCTCGATTGTCGGAGTATAACTTCAGTGTAGACGCATCAGGGATCGTGTCAGCTATTGGAAGAATCAAAGACACCAGGTGGCCCAGGCCTATACAAACCGATCCCTCTTAAAGGAATCCAAACTTGATGTGTAAGTATCATGGTACACATGGGCATAAGACCAAAGACTGCAGGCAACTAAGGGAGGAGGTAGCTCGATTGGTCAACGAGGGTCACCTTCGAGAATTTCTTAGTGATCGAGCTAAGAATCACTTCAGGGAGAGAGATACAAGCAGGAAAAACGAGCAGGAAGAACCATAACATGTAATCCACATGATCGTTGGCTGTGTCTATGTCCCACAAGGACCTGTGTTCAAACGCACCAAGGTTTCGATCACCAGAGAAAAACGGACTCGAAGCTATGTGCCCGAGGATGCCTTATCATTCTATGACTAGGAAGCAGAAGGTATATCTCAGCCGCACAATGACGCCTTGGTAATTTCTATCCTTTTAAATAAAATTCAAGTTAAACATGTTCTAGTGGATCCAGGTAGCTCAGCAAACATAATCAGATCGAGGGTCGTAGAACAGCTCGGCCCACAGGATCAGATTGTACCTGCATCCCGGGTCCTAAATGGCTTCAAAATGGCAAGCGAAACAACTAGGGGGAGATAATCCTACCAGTAAATGTAGCCAGGACCATACAAGATACGAAATTCCAGGTCATCGAAGGTGACAAGAGGTATAATGCACTCCTTTGGAGACCTTGGATACACAACATGAGGGCGGTACCTTCAACTCTTCATCAGATGATGAAGTTCCCAACGGATGATGGTGTGAAAATGGTCTACGGAGAGCAACACGCTGCAAAGGAAATGTTTGTAGTCGATGAAGTGACACCGATACCAGAGCCTTCGGCCTCGGAGAAGTCAAACACCAAAGGTAAGCAGGCGGCTAAATAGCAATCACCGTCTCCAGCCTCGACGGAATCGGAGCAACAGGTAATCAAAGACGAAGAAGAGGATTTCCTTACTCCTCGAACTTTCATCATTCCCGAAGAGTTCAATGCAACCAAGTTAACGGTCGAGGAACTGGAGCAGGTCATACTGATCGAATACATGCCCGAGAGAAAGGTATACCTGGGAATGTGATTAACCCCCGAACTCAGGAAAAAACTCATTCAATTTCGTATTGATAATATGGATTGCTTTGCTTGGTCCCATTTGGATATGACAGGGATTCCACCAGAAATAACAACACACCGGTTAAGCCTCGACCCCAGGTTCAAACCGGTAAAGAAAAAAAAGAGGCCCCAGTCCGAGGTGAAACATGCATTCATAAAAGACGAGATAACCAAACTTCTTAAAATAGGGTCTATTCGGGAGGTAAAATACCCCGAATGGTTAGCCAACATAGTTGTAGTTCCTAAAAAAGGAAATAAACTTAAAATGTGCTTAGATTACAAGGATTTAAACAAAGCATTCCCGAAAGATTCTTTCCCACTGCCCAACATCGATCATTTGATCGATGCCACGGCCGGCCACAAGATCCTAACTTTTCTCGACGCCTACTCCGGGTACAATCAAATTCAGATGAACCAGGAGGACCAGGAAAAGACCTCGTTTATCACTAAATTGGGAACTTATTGTTACAACGTAATGCCCTTCGGGCTGAAAAATGCAGGATCTACATACCAAAGCCTAGTTAACAAAATTTTCGAGGAACAGATAGGTAAGTCGATGGAAGTTTACATTGATGATATGTTGCTTAAGTCCCTACGTGCAGAGGACCATTTAACTCATTTGCAGGAAACATTCAAAATCTTGAGGAAGTAAAACATGAAGCTTAACCCGAAAAAATGTGCCTTCGAAGTCGGCTCGGGTAAGTTCCTCGGCTTCATGGTGTCAAATCAGGGTATCGAGATCAACCCCGACAAGATCAAGGCCATCGAGGATATCAAGGTCGGGGATAGTGTGAAGGTCGTGCAAAGGCTAAAAGGACGAATAGATGCCTTGGGTCGGTTCATTTCGAGGTCATCACATCGAAGTCACCGGTTCTTTTCCTTGCTCAAAAAGAAAAAGGATTTCGTGTGGACCCCGGAATGCCAACAAACCTTGGAAGAATTAAAGCGATACTTATCGAGACCGCCTTTGCTTCACACCCCGAAGGTAGATGAAAACCTTTACCTATATTTGGCAGTATCCGAGATAGCGGTAAGTGGGGTACTAGTTCGAAAAGATCAAGGCACGCAATTCCCTGTTTATTATGTAAGCAGAACTCTAGGAGATGCTGAAACTAGATACCCTCACTTAGAAAAAAATTAGCGCACCTAGAAAACAAAAGCCATATTTTCAATGTCATCTCATATGTGTATTAACCACTTACCCCCTTTGAAATGTTTTGCATAAGCCCGAGCTATCGGGCCGGCTGGCCAAATGGGCCGTTGAACTTAGCGGGTACGATATCGAATATCAACCCCGAACGACCATCAAGTCTCAAATCCTAGCTGACTTCGTGGCTGATTTTATGCCGACCCTCGTACCCGAAGTGGAGAAATGTTGGCCCAAGATCAGTTGAAGTTTTGAAGAATGACAAATGAACTCAGTGAAGGACCAGGTCCATCTTAGGAGACACAGTTGTTATGGCCCATGCACATGAGATGCACGTGAAGAAGATAAGTCCTTGTGGATCAAGCAGCAATATCTTCTGAATATCTTCTGAACTGATCGAAAAGATTGCATATGGGATAAGGAGAAGATGTCTCCTTATGAGAAGAGAACACATCCGGATAAGGGTTGGAGTTTGGATTGGTCTAGGACTCAAACTCAATGGAGGATCAGAAATTGAGTAACAATCCAACTCAAGTTACTAATCTAATAAATAACTGAGTTGTTCTCTTTTACAGGCATGCACATACACTGAAGTTAAGCAAAATTGAGAGCAAAAGAGCAAGGCTATTTTGCAAGCAATTTATGTGAGATAGAGTGTGCACGCCTGCAGCTACTTGAACAAGATAGATGAACCAGTTCCATTGTGTTTATTCTTATTCTAGTTCAATTGTAGTAGGTGATTTAAAACTTGTACCTTTCCAGCTTTCATAGAAGCAATTGTATTAGGTACTTTGAGTATTCAAGTTAGAGTTAACTTGAAAGTGTCGCAACAGTTGAGGCTGTGTGCCACACAGGGATTAGAGTTAATCCTTAGGTTTACAAGAGTTTTGTAAATGCTGTTTTTGGCTCATTGAGTTTAGTGGATGCTTGGGAAAATCCTACTGAGTAGTAGGTCGTGGTTTTTTCACCTTTTGAGCCAGGTGTTTTCCACGTAAAAATTCTTTTGTTCTTTTATTTTCTGTATTTTAATTCCGCAAACAGTAGTAGTTAGAACACCTAGAAGAACCAGGTTCTTCTAGATCGAAAATTGGGTACCACACAAATCACCCCCCCTCTTGTGTGGTATTGATGTTTGGAACATCAATTGGTATCAGAGCAGGTTATCCTTGAAGAGGCTAACACCTTAGGAAAAGATCAACATGAGTGCACCACCTGGGAACTAGGAAGGGCAATCCACTGCCAGGCCTCCACTGTTCAATGGACAGTATTACTCATGGTGGAAGAATAGGATGAAGGATCACATCATAGGAGAAGACTATGAACTCTGGGACATAGTCACTGATGGTCCTTTGGCAACTACAATGAAAAATGAGGAAGGAGTGGAAGTGCCAAAGACAAGGGCGAATTGCACTGCTGAAGATTTGAAAAAGTGGGAGAAAAATGCTAAGGCCAAGAAATGGCTTGTGTGTGGACTGGGTCCAGATGAATACAGCAGGATCCAAAGCTGTACTACTGCAAAAGAGATATGGGACACTTTGCAAGTGGCTCATGAAGGAACACCTCAAGTGAAGAGATCCGGAGGAACATTGCTATATTCTCAATATGAGAATTTCACTATGAAAGATGGAGAAACCATTCAAGAGATGTACACTAGGTTCACTGTACTGACAAATGAACTTAAGTCTCTTGGAAGAGTTATTCTTGAAGAAGACAAGGTTGAGAAGATCTTGACGAGTTCTTCCAGTTGCTTGGGAAAGCAAAATCACTGCCATTCAGGAGTCCAAGAATATGGCCACTCTCAGGCTGGATGAACTGATTGGGAATCTTACTGCTTATGAACTGAGAAGGCAAACCAGGAAGATGGATACACCCAAGAAGGAGAGAAGTTTGGCTCTCAAAATTACAGAAGGTTCAGACCTAGAAGATGATGAGATGGCTATGATCACTGGGGATTTCAAAAAGTATCTTATGAGAGGAAAGGGTTTATCAAGAGGTACAAACTTCAACAAGACAAGAGCTCCTGAGAAACAGACAAATGATGGCTGCTATAAGTGTGGTAAGACTGACCACATGAGGAAAAATTGCCCTAAATGGGAGTTTGAGTGGAAGAAAGAAAGGGCTGAACGAAGAAACAGGAAGAAGGAACAGGTTCAACCCAAGAGAAACACAGGTTCAACCAAGGCTATGGTTGCTGCTTGGGGTGAAACCTCTGATGAAGACTCAGAAGATGAAGCTGAAGAAGAGCAAGCTCTTATGGCCATTGGAGAATCAGATGATGAGCAGGAGGTAAGTATTCTGCATCTCAAGGACACAATTAAATTTCTGTCTAAAGAAAGGTTGGCTGAGCTATTATTAGACTTCATTGATGAGTCTGAAATAGTTAACAATGAAAAGGAAGTTCTGTCTAGGGAATGTGTTATCCTAAAAGCAAAATGCAAAAGTCTAGAATCTAGGGCTGATGAGAGTGATAACAAAAATGCTGAGTTGAAGAACCAGGTTCTTGAAGTTGATAATAGTATTCTAGAACTTAGGTCAGAAAATCTAAAACTGAAACTAGGAACAGGAAAGAAGAAAGCTGATCACTCATTTCTCACTCTAGAAGAAAACCTAGGAAAAATAAAAGATGAACTGTATAAGAAAGATGAATTGATTAAGGTTCTAAATGAAGATCTAGGAAAGGTGAAACATCAACTAGACAGAACTTGCAAATGGAACAAAGCTTCTGATGCTCTCTCATGGTTGCAAGAGCATCACAGTAGCAATAAAAGAGGAATTGGATATGGGACTCAAGCTCCAAAATGGGACCCCAAAAACAAGTACCTCACTCTTCCTGAAAATAAGATCTGCACACACTGTGGTAAGACTGGCCATTATAAAAATGAATGTAATGCAAAGGAAAAGGCCAGTCAAAGGAACAAAGCTTTTGTTCAAGAAAAACACAAACTGCCTAGCTGGGCAAGAAAGAATCCGATTCATCCTTTTGACCATAGAAAGGGACCCAAAATAGTTTGGGTTCCTAAGACTAACCCCTGATTTCTTTTTGCAGGTTCAAGTGAAAGGGAGTAGCCAAATATGGTACATGGATAGTGGCTGCTCAAAAAACATGACTGGGAACAAGGACCAGTTCCTTTCACTTGAGAACCTGAAAAGAAGTAATGTCTCCTTTGGAAATGGAAAGAAAGGTGAGATCATTGGGGTTGGAAAGGTAGGTAAGACAGACTCTCATTCCATTGAGAATGTCTACTTGATAGATGGCTTGAAATATAGCCTAATCAGTGTGTCACAACTGTGTGATAGAGGTAACCTTGTAGCTTTCACCTCTACCAAATGTTTTGTGATTAACCTTACCACTGACAAGATTGTTTTGCAGGGAAGAAGAGTTAACAATATTTACATTGTAGATTTGTCAACTCTTTCAGAAAATGAACTCACTTGTCTAAGTGCGCTAATTAATGATCCCCTCCTGTGGCACAAAAGACTTGGCCATGCCAGTCTAAATCAGCTAAACAAATTAGTCTCCAAGGACTTGGTGATAGGGTTACCTAATATCAAGTTCAAGGAAGACAAAGTTTGTGAGGCATGTGCAAGAGGGAAGCAGGTAAGGTCATCCTTCAAATCAAAGAAAATGGTAAGTACGTCCAAGACGTTGGAACTGGTTCATATAGATCTTTGTGGTCTAATGAGAACCATGAGCAGAGGTGGAAAGAAATATGTGATGGTGCTTGTTGATGATTATTCTAGATTTACCTGGGTACTATTTCTAACATCCAAAGATGAGGCATTTGAAATGTTTACTGCCTTTGTTAGAAAAACTCAGAAACAATTAGGAAATCAACTTGCATCCATTAGGTCTGATCATGGAACTGAATTTGAAAATGTAAAATTTGCTGAATATTGTGATGAAAATGGTATAGATCACAACTTCTCTGCCCCTAGAACTCCTAAGCAAAATGGTGTAGTTGAAAGAAAGAACAGGACCCTTGAGGATATGGCAAGGACCATGCTTCTCTCTAGCAAATTACCCCACAGCTTCTGGGCAAAGGCTGTAAACACTGCATGTTACATAATCAATAGATGCATGACTAGACCTCTTGTTGAGAGAACTCCCTATGAGTTACTTAAAGGGAGAAAACCAAACATATCCCACCTTAGGGAATTTGGTTGCAAGTGCAATTTGCACAATAATGGAAAAGACTCCCTAGGTAAGTTTGATCCCATAAGTGATGAGGGAGTATTCTTGGGATATTCTTCTCATAGCAAAGCATATAAAGTATTTAATAAAAGAACTCTGTGTGTAGAAGAAAGTGTGCATGTTGTATTTGATGAAACTAACATTCTTTCTGAGAGACAGGAACATGAAGATGAAGCCATTGGCTTGGTAAGAGAATTGATTGAAGCAGCATCAAAAGAAGGAACATGTGATGGAGCAGGTTCTTCCAGTCTGGGCAACCTGACAGGGCGAACTAATCATGGAGAAAATGAAACAAACTCTTTACAAGAACCTGTTCATGAACCTGTTCCTCATCAACACAACACAGGAGAATCATCTAGTAGAAACCAGTTGTTGGTGAAATCTCACAAGTATCAAAGTTCTCATCCCATTGAGAACATCATTAATGATCCAACATCTGGAGTCAAAACTAGATCACAATTAAAGAATTTGTGTGCATTTGATGCTTTTCTATCTCTTATTGAACCTAAAAATGTTGTTGAGGCTTTGCAGGATGCAGACTGGGTCAATGCTATGCAGGAGGAACTCAATCAATTTGAAAGAAGTCAAGTCTGGCATCTAGTTCCTAGACCCAAGGACAGGTCAGTCATTGGCACCAAATGGGTCTTCAGGAACAAACTTGATGAAGATGGAACTGTTACAAGAAACAAGGCAAGGCTGGTGGTTCAGGGCTACAGCCAAGAGGAAGGCATTGACTATGATGAGACCTTTGCTCCAGTTGCAAGACTAGAGGCAATCAGACTCCTCATTGCCTTTGCAGCACATTTGGAATTCACTCTCCATCAGATGGATGTCAAAAGTGCCTTCCTAAATGGCTACCTCAAGGAGGAAGTGTTTGTGAAACAACCTCCAGGATTTGAAAGCAAGAAATATCCTGAGCATGTGTACAAGCTGGACAAAGCTCTATATGGGCTCAAACAGGCCCCAAGAGCTTGGTATGAACGACTATCAAAATTCCTACTGGAGCATGGGTACAAAAGAGGTAAAATTGACAGCACTTTGTTCCTAAGGGAAAAAGGTAAAGATCTCCTTGTTGTACAAATATATGCTGATGACATAATATTTGGGGCTACTACTGATAGATTGAGTAAGGACTTTGCAAAATTAATGGGAAGTGAGTTTGGAATGGGTATGATGGGTGAACTAAATTTCTTCCTAGGCTTGCAGATCAAACAAAGTCCAAATGGGACCATGATCCATCAACAGAAGTATACAAAAGAACTAATCAAATAGTTTAAAATGGAGGACTCCAAAGAAATAGATACACCTATTGCAACTGCCACTAAATTAGATGTTGATGAACCTGGTTCATCAGTTGATCAAAAGTTGTATAGGGGTTTGATTGGTTCACTTTTGTATCTTACTGCCAGCAGACCTGAGATTGTTTTCAGTGTAGGACTTTGTGCTCGTTTCCAGGCAAATCCAAGGAGTCACATTTGACTGCTGCCAAGAGGATACTGAGATATCTGAAAGGCACCACAAGGTTTTTCTATTCTGACATTTGGGGCATGATCAAGAGAAGTTTTACTTGAAGAACCTGGTTCATCAGTATATGCTCATGAAAAAGTTCAGGTATGTTTCTATACTTTGCACAATTAGAAAGATAAAATTACCAATCATGAGCAGAAGTCCTAATTACACCAAACTTTCAGAAATTCTATCCGTTGAGCATTGAACCAGTTTCATTATCCTAGGAGTCTAATTAAAACGGGATTTTTTCCTAAAATCTAGTGTCACTCATTAATCTCTAAAGAGACCGGAATTCTAATTTGATTAGACTCCTAATTGATCACTGAAAAGGCTGCCGTTACAGGCTTAATCATGATCCCTCTTTAAATACACTCCACACCTTCTCTCATCACTTATAACCGTCATTCACTTCGCCAATACTTCTGATAAACCCCTTTCTTCTCCAAAAATTCCCAAAAGATTTCCAGAAATTCTCCGCCATGACTTATCCTCAAGACAATCCTGGAACTCCCCCATATGTTTCCCCTAATACTTCATCATCAACACCTCCAGTTGAAACCCTAAAACCCAGATTTCGTCGGCAAAAGATATTAGCCAGAAAAACTGTAGCATCCGGCTCTCTCAGAAAAGCCTTGAACGAAAAATTAAAGGCCAGTCAAAGGAAATAGGTTTCAGCTGAAGAATCTGACTCAAGCTCTGAGTCTGAAAAGTTCATCTCTACTAGTGAAGGAGAAGAACCTGGGTCTTCTGACAATGACAAAAGTCAAGAAACCCCAGGTGAGGTAAACACATGTTTTGTATTTTCTGATGTAGTAGAGAAGGAAGATAGTAGGTTTGTGTTGGTGGGTTCTGTGAAAAATGCTG
This sequence comes from Nicotiana attenuata, assembly GCF_001879085.1. Lineage (NCBI taxonomy): Eukaryota > Viridiplantae > Streptophyta > Magnoliopsida > Solanales > Solanaceae > Nicotiana > Nicotiana attenuata. Next base: position 718,786 of record NW_017670349.1, read on the forward strand.
AAGGGGCTGAGTCTAGTAGGAGGAGAAAGAAAAAGAAAGGGGAAGTTCTTGCGCTTAAAGTCAGGGGGAAGCGGATCAGGAGAGGCTGCTGAGGGACTTGTTCAAATGAGTAAGCAACAAGAAGAACATGGTTCTTCTGTGGAGGAGACTTTAGCAGATATTCCAAAGAAAGTGGGGGCCAGTTATGACCCAAAGAAGCGCAAGGCGTCTTCACAAAGGACCCCAGTTGCTTCTAAACCCTCAAAGAAAAGCAAAGTAACATCTCCCAAAACTGCTGCTACTTCTGTACCTAGGGGAAGAGCTACAAGGAGCAAAGTAAGGCAAAGTGAAGCAGAACTACAGGAAGCATTAGAGAAGAGTAAGAAAAAGAAGAAGGAAAAGGGAAAAGAAAAGGTAGTGGAAAGTTCTGAGGCTGCTGAAGAAGAGGAGGAGGAGATGGAACTGGTCCATCAAGAGAGAGGTACACCTGTGGAGGTTCCCACTGACAAACCAAAAAGAACCAAGACTCCTGCAAAGAAGTCTTCAAAATCTGTACCTGCTGAACCTTCTTTGGCTAGAAGAACTAGGTCTGCAGTGAAGGGAAAACAAGTGAAAATTACTCAAGAAGAAGATGAAGAGTGGAGTGGAGAAGAAGAAGAGGAGGAGTCTGAACAGGAGCAAGATCGTTTTGTGATTTTTAGCAGGAGGAAGCTATTGAAGGGGAGGTTGCTAAAAGACTTGGAGGAGCCAGGTATGCTTAGGTTGTTGGATGTTTTAGCTGCACAGGGTTGGAAGGACATGATCCTTCAGATGGATGGAAGACTAGATAGAAGAGAGCTGATTGAATTCATGGCAAATGGCTCTGTGAAAAATGGGCTAGTGACCAGTGTGGTGAAAGGTGTGAAGGTGAAGTTCGATGCACCTGAATTGGGCAGGATTCTAGACATTCCAAGTGAGGGCTATGATGATTACACCAGGCAAAGGTGGCCTTGTCTAGATGATCTGCCCACAGCACTCCAAATCACCAGGAACTTCTGTGATACAAAGGATGCTGAAGAGGTGCCTAAGGCAAGATTTGTTCAAAATAGTGAAATGAAGCCAGAGCATAAAGTGCTCTTTGAGTTTGTGAACAAGTGTCTGCTGCCTAGACAGGAGAGGAGGCACACTGCAAATTACATGGACCTGGTTCTCAGGGAGTGTCTTGTGAGGGGTAAGCAGATTAATTGGCCTGCTTTCATAGTCAAACTGCTGGACAGAGTCATCAATGGTTCAAAGGCTCATGCTACTCCTTATGGATTCATTCTGACAACTGTACTGGACAGGCTGAACGTTCCTTTGAAGAAATGGGAAATGGCCTCCAGTACGGAGAATTTTGGAATCAAGACTCTCCAGGCCTGTGACTATCTGCTAAGTGTAGCCCCTGTTGAACCTGGTTCATCAGTAAAGACTCTAGTGAATAGCAAGGTTAGGGCTTTGGTTCAAGAATGCGAGACCAAATATGCTGAGATTGCTAGGCTTCAGGCTCGTGTGGCTGAGTTGGAAGAAGAAAGGAATGGGCTGAAAGCAGAACTAGAAAAAGAAAAGGAAAAGAGTGAAGGGATGTTACAAACAATGCTCAACCTACTCCAATCTCAACCCTCTAGTTCTTCAAAGCCTTAGCCCTCTTTGTCCTAGTTCTGAACTAGTTCAGTTACCCCCCAGTGACCCAGATTAGGGATTTTTCTTGTTTTTGCTCATGGTTGGTTGTTTTTGTTCTTTCTTTCTGTGGACTGTCTTATAGAAGCACTGCCTTATCAATGACAATTTGCATTTCTCTTATTTTATGATGATTCTACTCTTAATAGTTATTTTTGTCAAGTTCATTTTTCATTAACTAAAGCATGCTTTCACTTGCAGTTGCCCAGTGGCCATGAGTAATGATTAATATTCTAGGATTCACATGTTTATGCAACTTTTCGATGATGCCAAAAGGGGGAAGATATTGTGTATTGTGCTTAAAAACTATTTTTCTGAACAGTGATGTTTATGACCTAATTAAATCTGGCCCTTAATGATAAGTTAAAGTTTTCAAGTGATGATATTTTAGCTGAGTTCCACAGGTTCTCTGATCAGTAAAAGCACAGAGTTTGTCATCATCAAAAAGGGGGTAATTTGTTGGCTCAAGATCATTTGAAGTTTTGAAGAATGACAAATGAACTCAGTGCAGGACCAGGTCCATCTTAGGAGACACAGTTGTTATGGCCCATGCACATGAGATGCACGTGAAGAAGATAAGTCCTTGGGGATCAAGCAGCAATATCTTCTGAATATCTTCTGAACTGATCGAAAAGATTGTATATAGGATAAGTAAAAGATGTCTCCTTATGAGAAGAGAACACATCCGGATAAGGGTTGGAGTTTGGATTGGTCTAGGACTCAAACTCAATGGAGGATCAGAAATTGACTGACAATCCAACTCTAATTACTAATCTAATAAATAACTGAGTTGTTCTCTTTTACAGGTATGCACATACGCTGATGTTAAGCAAAATTGAGAGCAAAAGAGCAAGGCTATTTTGCAAGCAATTTATGTGAGATTGAGTGTGCACGCCTGCAGCTACTTGAACAAGATAGAAGAACCAGTTCCATTGTGTTTATTCTTATTCTAGTTCAATTGTAGTAGGTGATTTAAAACTTGTACCTTTCCAGCTTTCATAGAAGCAATTGTATTAGGTACTTTGAGTATTCAAGTTAGAGTAACTTGAAAGTGTCGCAACAATTGAGGCTGTGTGCCACATAGGGATTAGAGTTAATCCTTAGGTTTACAAGAGTTTTGTAAATGCTGTTTTTGGCTCATTGAGTTTAGTGGATGTTTGGGAAAATCCTACTGAGTAGTAGGTCGTGGTTTTTTCACCTTTTGAGCCAGGTGTTTTCCACGTAAAAATCCTTGTGTTCTTTTATTTTCTGTATTTTAATTTCGCAAACAGTAGTAGTTAGAACACCTAGAAGAACCAGGTTCTTCTAGATCGAAAATTGGGTACCACACAAATCACCCCCCTCCCTCTTGTGTGGTATTGATGTTTGGAACATCATACTTAGTTCACATCATGGTACTGGAGAGCCTTACAGTAGGAGTTGGGTACTAGGGTGGAGCCGAGCATAATCTTTCACCCTCAGACGGACGGGCAGTCCGAGCGCACGATTCAGATTCTTGAAGATATGCTCCGTTCTTGTGTGATGGAGTTCAGAGGGTCATGGGACCAATTCTTGCCTCTTGCAGAGTTTGCCTATAACAAACGGTTACCAGTCCAGCATTTACATGGCACCGTATGTATGGTAGGCGGTGCCGGTCCTCGGTAGGACTGTTTGAGCCAAGCGAGGCCCGATTGTTGGGTACAGATTTGGTCCAGGATGCTCTAGATAAGGTGAAGGTGATTCAAGAGAGACTTCGCATAGCCCAGTCTAGGCAAAAGAGTTATGCAGATGAGAAGGTTCGCGATTTGGCATTTATGGTTGGAGAGCGGGTCTTGCTTCGGGTATCACCTATGAAGGGCGTCATGAGATTCGAGAAGAAGGGCAAGCTAAGCCCAAGGTACATTGGTCCTTTTGAGGTATTGTGGCGTGTTAGGGAGGTTTCTTAAGAGCTTGCCTTGCCTCCTAGCCTAGCAGGAGTTCATCCGGTATTCCATGTTTCCATGCTCCGGAAGTATCACACTGATCCGACTCATGTATTAGATTTCAGCTCAGTCCAGTTGGGCAAGGATCTATCTTATGTTGAGGAACCAGTAGCCATTTTGGACAGGCAGGTCAGGAAGCTCAGGTCAAAGAATATTGCTTCAGTAAAGGTCCAGTGGAAGGGTCAGCCGGTCGAGGAGGCGACTTGGGAGACCGAGTAGGATATGCGCAGCCGTTATCCTCATCTTTTCACCACTTCATATATGTCTCTATGCTCGTTCGAGGATGAGCGAATGTTTTAAGAGGGGGAGGATGTAACAACCCGGCCAGTCGTTTAGAGAATTTACGCCCCGATCCCCTATTAACTGCTTTCCCCGTGTCTTTTTCTACTATTGTGATTTGCCAGGATGGTTCATCATGAGTTTCGGAGTGTTTTGGGACACTTAGTCTCTAAATGAGAGTTTAAATATTAGAATTTGGACCGTAGTTGGAGCGGTGTAAAGACGGCTCCGGAATGGAATTCCATCGATCTCGTTGGCTCCGTTGGGTGATTTCGGGCTTAGGGGCGTGTCAGGATTGTGTTTTTGGATTTCTGTAGCTTATTTAGGCTTGAAATGGCGAAAGTTAAATTTTTTGAGTTTCGAGGTGATAGTGGAAATTTTGATATCGGGGTCGGAATCCGACTCTGGAAGCTGGAGTATGTCCGTAGTGTTGAATATGACTTGTGTGCAAAATTTGGGGTCAATCGGACGTGGTTTGGTTGGTTTCAACATTTGTTGTAGAATTTTGGAAATTCAAGTTCATTAGGTTTGGATTGGAGGGTGATTCGTAGTTTTAGCATTGTTTGATGTGATTTGAGGACCCGACTAAGTTCGTATGATGTTTTAGGATTGGTTGGTATGTTTGTTGAGGTCCCGGCGGCCTCGGCTGTGTTTCAGGTGCTTAACGGATTTGATTTGGGACTTAGGCCTTTTCTAATGTTACTGAACCTGTTGTTTTCGCACCTGCGGATTTTGGACCGCAGGTGCAGTGCTGCAGAAGCGGCTGGGTAGCCGCAGAAGCGGAAATGGAGCTAGACAGCAAGGACCGCAGGTGCGGCTGGGGGACCGCAGAAGCGGAACCGCGGATGCGGCCCAGTGACCGCCGAAGCGGCCCCAGCCCGGATAAGTGACTTCCGCACCTGCGATGATTTTTTCGTAGGTGCGGGACCGCAGAAGCGGCCCCATGACCGCAGATGCGGAAATCGCTGGGCAGAAAAGGGGAGTTCAAGGGTTTGAGATTTCATAATACAAAAATTGATTTTGGAGAGGCGATTTCTCGATGGATTTTGAAGGAGAACTATTGGGTAACGAATTCTAACTCTATTTTGGATCCTATATCTTAATCTATTGTTGTTTTTCTCGTCTAATTAAGGAATTTGAGGGTGGAAGTTTTGGAATGGGGGAAAAAGCTCCCGAATTGAAAATTCGAGTTTTGAATAGGTATTTGACATCGGATTGGGATAATTTTTGTACGAGTGTACTCGTGAGTGAATGGGTGTTCATAATTTGTAACTTTTACTCGATTCCTAGACGTGGGCCCAGGGAGGATTTTTGGGCGTTTTTCCTAATTTCTTATCCTAGCTTGATTTCATTAGTTAAATTAGTTACTTGTAGTTATATTTATACTATGCAATTGGTTTGATTAGATTTGGGTCATTCGGAGTCAGATACTCGTGGCAATAGCGTGATATCGGGTTGATTTGAGTGGTTCGAGGTAAGTGGCTTGCCTAACCTTGTGTTGGGGAACTCCCCCTTTAGGATGTTTGGTATTATTTTATGTGTGAGTGCCGTGTACGTGAGGTGACGAGTACGTACACGAGCTATTGTTGCAAAAATCCCGTTTTTCCTACTTAATCGTAAACTGTTTTCCCTTGTTAGATTGCACTACTATGTTTAATTGCTGAGATTAGATTAGGAAAGCATGCCCATGTGTTTTAACTGCTTATTTTGATTTATGTGCAACATTCTTAGGTGGACCCCTCTTTCCATCATTTGTGTTTAGTCTAAACTGTATAATTTGATGTCGTACCTGCCATTTTGTATCTTGAGCTGCATATTTACTTTGGGGCTACAAACGTATTCCGGGAGAACCCCTTGTCTTGCATGTTTATTTTGGGACTACGGACGTATTCCGGGAGATCCCCCAGCACTGCATATTTATTTTGGGACTACGGACATATTCCGGGAGATCCCCCTGTACTGCATAATCATTTCGGAGACTACAGGACGGTATCCCGGGAGAGTTTCCTGTTGTGTTTACTTTGTTCTGAGCCGAGGGCTCCCTTAACCATTAAAATTATGCAACTTCTTTAATTGTGTTACCGTAAACTCTAGTTATATCTTTTACTGCTTAATTTATTATATATATATACTCCGGTAGGGCCCTGACCTGACCTCGTCACTACTTGACCGAGGTTAGGCTTGACACTTACTGAGTACCATTGTGGTGTACTCATGCCCTTTTCTGCACATGTTTCCATGTGCAGATTTAGGTACGAGCTATCAGCCTCGAGGTTAGTGCGTGCTTGCTGATTCCAAGAGACATCAAGGTACTTCTGCCCGCGTCCGTAGATCCTTGGAGTTCCCTTCTACTCCCTCCTAGAGATTTCCTTTTTGTTTATCTTCATACTTTTGTATAGAGCTATATAAATTGTAGAAGCTTGTGACTTAGCGATATTCCTGTTCTTGGGAGATTATTTTGTATATGCGGGAAGGCTCTATCCTTGTTATTTACAATATGCTGTTTTAATTTTTATAGTAGTGTTTTCTTTAAATTTTTCGTAATATTAGGCTTAACTAGTCGTAAAGATTAGGTGCCGTCACGACATCTTCGGAGGGGTTAAATTGGGTCGTGACAAAATTAAACCTGGGATCTCATAATTTCATTTAAAAAAAAAAATATTTATGCAGCATTTTGCATAGTTCTAATTATATTCCTTGGCATATATATAATAAAAATCCAAAAATCAACAGTATAAAATTAAAATCACAAAGCGAGAGTTACACAGTACTACATAGAGAAAATGATTCATTGTGATATTTGCAAAACCAAAAGTTGCAAAACTTATTTTGGACATCCAACATTAGTAACCTACGCACTCATTGACAATTATTAACGGGTAAAAACCCTCTCAATGAAAATCCATATATATGTCTTACTATTATATTGTAAATTCTAAAATTTCTTGGCAGGTGCAAACTTTGACTTGATCTGCTGAACATCCTCAGTACTAATTTGGAATGTTTGAGCCAAGATATCATCTGGCACAGTTGGTGAAGCTCCAAACAATGTTGTTGAAATGGACTGAGTACCAGGCAGCTGGCTATTGAAGCCAGAAATAACAGCTGCTGGAACTTTACCATTATTCTTCTGGAAATGTACAAGTCCTCTAGGAAAAACAAAAACTTCGCCCTTTGTAATTTGCTTAGAGACCAGTACATTGGCGGTAGTAATGAAGCCAACATCCAATTCACCTTCCATAAGAAAGACCATTTCGGAGGCACGTGGGTGGGTGTGGGGTGGGTTAATACCACCAGGGGCATAGTCAATTCGAGCGAGGGATACACCGAGTGTGTTAAGCCCAGGAACTTTCTCAACATTTGCTGTTGTTACTACCGAACCAAATGTGTTGTTCGTGGCTCCAGGCTTTGAAATGGCCAACGACGAGAAATCTGCCGCCGTGAAATTGGTCTTGCAAGGGAATCCGTTCACCTTCACCACTGTTTCATGCACAATTAGGTAGTCATGTATAACATAATCATAATTTTCTTGATAAGCATTAATTGGTGATTAGAAATCTGGTAAAAATAATAAGTAATACTCCACTGTGCTGTTACAAATTAAATTACATTAACGGTGTAAATTACAAATTAATAATTCGACTTACTTTTTCTTTTTTTACGGGGACTAGTTACAAATTTCGGACGTTTTTCGATTATTAAAAATTGTGTATACGGGGAAATGACTTCTCACTTTTGCCGGAAGTCATTTTTCCTTCACAATTATGAGGGTGTTTGGCTAAGCTTATAAGCTGGTCAAACTAGTTTATAAGCACTTTTCCGTTTAATTATCTACGCGTTTAGTAAAGTTAAAAGTGATTTTAAGCCAAGTGCTTATAAGTCAAAATAAGCCAAAAGCCATAAGCTGGTCACCCCCAACTTATGAATTTTTAGCTTATAAGCACTTTAAGCTTGACCAAGATTGTTACTATTTTATCCTTAAAGTATTCATTTTTAGAACAAAACTCCTACATCGATACTCACTGCCTCAAGTATTCAACCTAACCCCCCCTCCCCCACCTCTTCAAGTCTGCAATTCTCATTGACNTATATATATATATATATATATGTGTGTGTGTGTGTGTGTGTGTGTGTGTGTGTGTGTGTGAGAGAGAGAGAGATTGTGTATTAATCTTTGAACTATTTGTAATAAATTAGGACATATCAAATTTTGGGTATATTGTTTTCTAAGTGTTGTGGTGATGAAGACAGTGTTTGTTTCTCTTCAAATATTTTGTCCTGTTTAGGTTTATTTTTTACTGAGAAACTTTTGTCAATTTAATAAGTACTATAACTTATGTTAGATGCTTACGATAAAATAAATTATATTTATCATAAAACTTATCTTATCAAAGCACAGTTGTATTTAAAATAAAATGACAAATAGAATATTTTGTATTTGAATTGATTTGGAATCTAAAGTTTTGAAGAAATTAGGTCATTATAAGTGTAAATAGTTCTAAGGTTATTTAAGTCATTTTAACAGAAAAAGAGCTTATCAGCACTTTTTTATCAAATACAGTAACTTATTATCAATTTCAGCACTTATACCCAAACACGTAACTGCTTATTTATTAAATCTGTATCACCACTTCAAAGTGCTTTTCAGCACCTAATGCTTATCAGCTACTTCAAATTAGCCAATCCAAACGGGCTCTATCTCAATTCTTAGACTTTATACTATTGTTTTAACCAACACCTACATATTACTAACAATCTCTAATACTCAATAATTTCATCAAAACACCTTATTTGTACTAGTTAACTAATATTATTATCAATAAATATGTAATAAAAAAAATTTCCCAAAAAAACCTTTTTCACTCTCCAACAAAAAATATTTTGCAGGTAATAATTCTTTTTTCAAAAATTATTTTTAGAAAAATGACTGCCGTCATACTACACAACCAAAAGAAGAACGGCAAGAAGAAATATTCATTTGAATAAGTTTGGCATAAAAAGAGGGATCCAATATTACTTGAGTTGAGATCAGCAACACAAACATCTTGGAGCATGTCCTCATCTGCCGCAAAACAATATCTGTCTATGCTAATGGCTAACAAAAATAGTATCGCCATCTCCATACTTTGAAATATCTTACTATTAATTCCAAAGGTAGCCATAATATGGTGGTGAATACTAGTCTATTTGTTTTTTTTTTTTTTTTAAAAGGAAGGACCAGAAGCTCAAGGAGAAGAAGAACTCGTTAATATTTCTATTTAATTAATTTGACGATGCTGAGAGAAATTGGAGTGGCTTCATTTATAGGAAAAACTTGAAAGGCTTTAATTTGGTATTGGAATTGACGTGAATTAGGTGCTTGTGTAAAAGAATTATAACATTGATATATACATATGGCGAGGAGTAAATAAGTATTGCTAGACTTAAATTTGACGTGAGATGAAACATGAGTGAAGAAATTAAATAGAGTGGTCAAAATACTATACCAAATAAAGAAAAGCCTTGCTTCAAAATAGGAGTCTCTTTTTTCTTCTTTTTGGTGGTGCTATGGCTCTTTCAAGATTGTTGGTAAATGATTTTGAGTGACAAGACATTCTCCTAACTCAAACACAAAAGCTTTACTCATGCATGTAATTTTGCACATAGCTTAAAATGCGGAGTTATAATGTATTTATTCCAAAGTAATAATCTCTCTGAGGATAACAAGTTACGGTGCAACTACTCTTGCGCATGTGGTCACGTTATAATAGGTATATCTCAACAATATGAGTCTCCAACATCAACCACTATAATTTTTCTCCGAGTAGAAATGTAGTATCATTAATATATTATTGTCAATGTGTATTCTTGCATCTTCTACAAATTAGAGCGAATTTGGGTGTTGATTCTTTTTTTTATATTTAAATTATGTGTTTTTCTTCATGTACGAGACAAAATTAGGATATACTGGTAATCCTTTGTGTGGCTTGGTCTAGCTATGTTGTTGGACACTCTATATTAGGAGTTTGGTACTATCTTATGGTAAAAGTATATGACCAAGATAGTTTCTATATAAGTTTCTCACTTGTTATACTGTAACGCCGAAAAATTTAAGAGATTCTTGCACAAATATACAAACAAGTACAACATGCATCTGTATAGCCATGCTGCCATGTTTTTAAGTTTACGTCCGCAGAACCAATTTTTTCCGCAATAATGCTTATACACATGGTATATAATTGTATACGGTCAAAATCATGTGCCTCCGATTTATAGGCTCGAGGGTCCATCCTAGGCCTAACTCCGGGCAAGCTCGAGGTCGAGTCCGGTGGATCAGATTCGAGTTCGAAGACAGAATGCAATGCTCGAGAGATAGGAGTACTAAGAGTTCCAAGGTTGAGTGTGCTCGACCCCGAAATTGTACCGTTATGGATTTACATCAGAATTAGCTAGATTCCTGCCACGTCGCCAAAACCATGGCGCAAATCCCGGAGCAGGATCGTACTATTCCGTACTAGGCGGTTAGACAGCTGTACCCAGAATATTCCTTACTGTAAATACAAATATACCTTATTTAGGGTTCCCCTATTATATAAAGGGAACCCCAATCATTTGTAAGATCATCTAATCATTGAGGAAAGAATATACTCTCTACTTTTTGCCTACAGTTCATCGGAATTGTCCTTTAGCTTTATCGCTCTTACTTTACTTTTCTTGCATTATTGTTCTTATTTTTCTGAGCCCACCTCGAGGTCACTGCTACCCGTGTCTTTAGGGGGGTGGCGTGGGAGCGTGGAGTGGGCGAACAGCTAGAGTAGCCGCCATCGACCATATGCCGCTTCGAATTGCCTTGTCTAGTTAACCCCAAATGTAGGTCAGCCTTTAGGTCATGCTTATTTGCATCATATCATTTAAACCTAGCCGGGTTCGGTCCCAAGCACCGTGTCCCATTGTAGGAGGCCTATCCAAATTATGTCAAAATGGGCTTATGGCCCAAAAAGATATTTAATCATCCCTATGTGCTACATGTTGCATTTCCTTAGGGGTAAAAGGGTCATTTGGCGGACCAAGGATATTTGAGGGTGAAATATAAGATGAAGCAAGTAGGGCCCACCCACATTTTTCTTTCATAGTTTTCCAAAAAATCAAAAACAAAAAAAAATCCAAAAAGATTTTATATTTTTCATCATTTTTCGAAAAGACAAAAAAATTAGTTTTTCCAAATTAGTTGCATTTTTTTAAGCTTTCTCCCATGACCGATCTTCCCGAACTACGCATACCTGATTTTCGTCTTTCGGGACGGGATACGTAGGCAACCCACATAGGGTCCGGTCTTCCTAGTGAGTCTTAGGTTCTTAGGCTTCGCGGGGACTTAGCCAAATCTTGCATGTCTAGCCACCTTTGGCCACATCGGCCGTTCCTGCAATATGGGGCCATTTTTGCAAAGGTACCTCAGTGACCCATGTTTAGCAGCTTGAGTCCACAACTAGGTGTCATATTATTTCAATGTCCATCCCCCGCTGCATCTGCGTGTCTAGCCACTCTTGACAAAATCGGCCATTTTTGCCAAGTGAGCTCATTACCGTAGTGTAATTTTGGAGACTGGATTCCTAAAGAGGTTGGGGGATGTATAGGTCTTCGTGAGGTGTTTCCATGTCGTAGAGGTCATCCTAATTGAGTATTGCATTTTTGGACTCATTTGGCCACATAGGCCATTTTTGCAACAATAGCCCCAGTCATGTCTTGCGTGTGTTCGATAGGAGACGTCAACACCACATAGTGTCTTGAGTCACTAACTTTATTTAGCCTTATTCCTTTCAACAGGTATGGATCCACTTACCAGGGCTAGAGTGTCAATGGTGGTCAAAATTCCTAGAAGGCTAGTAAAATGGTGAAACATGTTCACATTACTTGAGCAACATGACCTGATGGGTAAATTAAGGACTCTTATTTCATTGATGGACATCACCCTCCATCCTGACCTCGTAGAAGCAATGATTACATTTTGGGACCCACAAGGGATGGTATTTAAGTTTGGGGATCTTGAGATGACACGTACCTTAGCTGAGATAGCCGGTTTGACTCGCTTGCCGTACCTAAACAAGGATTTGATTTACACAAGGGCTCATTCAAGTAAAAAGTTCCTTAAGATCATAAGGATGGATTTGGAAAATCACATGGGATGTTTAGACCAATCTTGGGTACGTTTAGACTTTTTGTTTGAGAGGTTTGCTCGTCCCACTGGATATGAGACCTTCATAGATGAGTTTTCCATAACATATGATTCTTGGAAGAAGAGGCGCCCTATGGTCTTCTCTATTGCATTATTCGGTCTCTTGGTATTTCCTTTGGAGGGTAGGCATATTAGCACACGCCTGGGATCAATAGCCTTTGCACTTTTCCATGATAAGCACAGTAGTAAGGTCACCTTGGTTCCGACAATTTTGGCAAAAATCTACCGTGCTTTGACCAAGATTCGAGAAGGCGGGAGGTTCTTTGAGGGAAGCAACCTGTTGCTGCAGCTGTGGTTGATGGAACACTTACATCCAGCCATAATGTTTGAGAAAGATGTGATTGACGTTGTCTAAGAGATCGAGTGAAGTGCATCGAGCATAGAATGACGTTCGATAAGTTTGCCTTACCACTTAGAGTTCAGGCTTGGATTGATTACTTAGGATCCTTGACTGAAGAGAAGATTTTATGGTCATATCTTTGGATTGATTTGGATGTGACCTTAGCAGGATCTCGCGTGCAGGACTTCTTGGTACTGGTTGGACTTTGGTGTAGTAGACCATATGCCCCTGCCAGAGTGATGCGTCAGTTAGGAAGGCGACAAGAAGTCCCCTAGATTCCCGATTCTCGTGACTTCATTAGGGAGTTTGATACTATGGCTCACATGGAGGTTGACATTCAGACCTATTGGCGTCACACAATGAAGATGGCAGAGATACTTTAGCAGCTGAGCCTCATTCACCCGGGTATACCCACGAGTACTTCATATGGCTACAGTCTACTCAGCGAGGGGTTAGCAGGCCATTGCCCCGACGTGTTAGAGGAGTATTTGACGAGGAGGCCACCTCATGGATATTGCTTAGACAGTTGATGGATCGATTTACCCAGGCAGAGGAGGCCCATGCAGCAGAGAGGGTCGGGGTTCGAGCTACACTTCAGTCATTGAGATCACATTTGGCAGGGTTGGTAGAGAACATGGGACAGCACCATGAGTAGCTTACTAGAGTCAACCTTCCAGATGCAGGCGCGCATTCTAGGATTCTCATTCCCAGTTTTGAGGTGTCTTTGCAAGGTATAATACAGAGCTTAGATTTGACAGGACTGACGGGGCCATCCGAATCTTCATCAGACCCGTCCCAGCTAGGACCGTCGCATTCAGGAGCAGCTTGAGGAGTCATTCTATTTAGGTGTTTTGAAATTGTCTTATGTTGTCTTTTATTTCCGTGTCTTGTCTAGGAGCACTGAATCCTTTAAGTAGTGTCAGAGTCTGTCGTAGTGTAGTTGAGTTTGTCCGGTCTTTCATTATTGTACTTCCCATTGTATTTTAATATCGAAAAGTTTTTAAATGAAAAAATCCAAAAAGATTTTATTTTTAGCTTATTTTCCATCACTTTTCTAGAACTACGTTTGGTCTGATTCATGAGGGACATGATACGTAGGCAACCTACATCGGGTTCGATCAAATTATTTTAAAAAAAAAAAGAGAGAAAGAAAGAAAAGAAGAGAGTGATAAGCCAAAAGATAAGAGTGGGAAGAAAATGATGTGTGGTAAGAGGTGCAAGAAAAGAAAGAGAAGCAAGGATTGAAATGAGAAAATTGGGATGATGTCATATGACCCTGCGACCCTCAAAGCCATTGTAGAACCGCTAATTGTTACTTTTCTTGCATTATTGTTCTTATTGTTCTGAGCCCACCTCGAGGTCACTAAGCTCGAGGTCACTGCTACTGAGTTACATTGGTTTGATTCACTTATTTCTTTCATTTCTACTTCATATTTCTTGATTATTAATTGGTATTGAGTCTAATCACGTATCTTTAAAACCACAAATCAAATTTAATTGTTACTCGTATTTTCGAGGTAACAGTTTGGCACACACCGTGGGGCTAAAGATAATAGTGATTGATTTTTTACTGATTCTCAGTACACACGTTATTTTTACACTTTTTCTTGTCAAGAATTTTTGATTCTCATGTTGAAACATGTCTAGCTCACAAAATGCACCTGTTCATGACAACGAAGGTCTTGGTGAAAACAACAATGGAAGGGTCGGTGTACCACGGATAAACCTTGGGGAAGAGCCAAACATAGAACCAGTTGATGTTAGTTCTCATATTGCTCCAAACACCAGCTTAGGCACTGACTCCGAAGGGAATGTACGCAGGGAAGCCCGGCAAGGGGACCAAGGAACACCGGGAACAGGAGATGGGGGAGTCAGCCTCCAAGTGATATTAGAGATGCTGCAGGCTCAGCAAATCGCCATCGCTCAACTTCAGAGTCAGAATAAAACTCCAAATACTGTCGAACCAGTAAACTCTCGACGTACTGAACTGGCGCTATAAAGACCAGATGAAAGCGGCTCGGGGACTGACCCCACGGTTATGAAGATGCTTGAAGAGCTCACCAAGCGGATCGAGTCTGGAGAAAAGAAAATCGAAGACAATGATAAGAAGGTGGAGACTTATAACTCCCGTGTAGACCAGATACCGGGGACACCTCCAATTTTGAAAGGATTAGATGCCAAAAATTTCATAAAAAAACCATTCCCTCAAATTGCGGCTCCAATGCCCATTCCAAAAAGTTCTGCATGCCTGATATACCCAAATATTACGGAACAACCAACCCCAACAGAGCATATTACTTTATACACTTGTGGAATCAAAGGAAATGATTTGAATGACGATGAGATCGAATCGGTCTTGTTGAAAAAGTTTGGTGAAACATTGTCAAAAGGAGCTATGATTTGGTATCACAACTTAGCTCCTAACTCTATTGACTCGTTTGCTATGTTAGCAGATGCCTTTGTGAAAGCACACGCTGGGGCCATAAAGATTGCCACAAGAAAATCGGACGTCTTCAAAATAAAACAAAGGAACTACGAGATGTTAAGGGAGTTCGTGTCCAGGTTTCAGATGGAAAGAATGGAATTATCACCAGTCTCCGATGACTGGTAGTACAAGCTTTTATGCAGGGTTTGAATGAAAGGAGCTTGATTGCGTCTCGACAATTAAAGCAGAACTTGATCGAGTATCCAGCTGTGACATGGTCCGATATGCACAACTATTATCAATCAAAAATTAGGGCAGAGGACGATCAGTTGGGAGCCCCCTCGGGTTCAGTTCATCCTAACAAGTTCACGGCCAAACGCCCAAGGGATATAAACAGAGAATCGAGATCAAACAGGGAACGGTATCAACCGTATGCCGGTCGAAGGAACACCGGTTCAGGTCGAAATGCTCCCCGGAACAATCAGAGAAACGATCGGGGTCAAAGTTCTCGGGGACTCATGAGTAAAAGTGAATTCGATAAGCATACCAATCCCGCAGAGGCACCTCGGTTATCGGAGTACAACTTCAGCATAGACGCATCAGGGATTGTGTCATCTATTGGAAAACTCAAAGACACCAAGTGGCCCAGGCCTATACAAACCGATCCTTCCCAGAGGAACCCGAACTTGATGTGCAAGTATCATGGCACACATGGTCATAGAACAGAAGATTGCAGGCACTTGAGAGAGGAGGTGGCTTGGTTGTTCAACGAGGGCCACCTCCGACAATTTCTAAGGGATCGAGCTAAGAATCACTTCATGGAAAGGGATGCAAGGAAAAATGAGCAGGAAGAACCACAGCATGTTATCCACATGATCATTGGCAGAGTCGATGTCCCTCAACGACTTGTATTCAAACGCACCAAGGTGTCAATTACAAGGGAAAAACGGACTCGGAGCTATGTGCCCGAGGACGTCTTATCATTCTGTGATGAGGAAGCAGAAGCCGTATCTCAGCTTCACAAGGACGCCCTGGTAATCTCTATCCTTTTAAATAAAATTCAAATTAAACGTGTTTTGGTGGATCCAGGTAGCTCGGCGAACATAATCAGATCGAGGGTCGTAGAGCAACTCAGCCTACAAGATCAGATTGTACCTGCATGGCAAGCGAAACAACAAAGGGAGAAATTATCTTGCTAGTAAACGTATCCGGGACCATACAGGGAACCAAATTCCATGTCATTGAATGTGACATGAGATATAACGCACTCCTCGGGAGACCATGGATACACAACATGAGGGCAGTGCCTTCAACTCTTCACCAGATGAAGTTCCCAACAGAGGAAGGAGTGAAAACGGTCTACGGAGAGCAACATGCTGCAAAAGAAATGTTTGCAATCCATGAAGTGGTGCCGAAACCAGAGCCCTTGACCTCGGAGAAATCGAGCACCAAAGGTAAGCTGGCGGCTAAATTTCTTATTGATAATATGGATTGCTTTGCTTGGTCCCACTTAGATATGACAGGCATTCCACCAGAAATCACCACGCTTCGGCTAAGCACCGATCTCAGGTTCAAACTGGTGAAGCAAAAGAGGAGGCCTCAGTCCGAGTAAAGCATGCCTTCATAAAAGACGAGGTAACTAAACTTCTTAAAGTAGGATCCATTCGGGAGGTAAAGTACCCCGAGTGGTTAGCCAACGTAGTTGTAGTTCCTAACAAATGAAACAAGCTCAGAATGTGTGTAGATTATAAGGACTTAAACAAAGCATGTCCGAAAGATTCTTTCCCATTGCCAAACATCGATCAAATGAGCGATGCGATGGCTGGCCACGAGATACTAACTTTTCTCAATGCCTACTCCGGGTACAATCAAATTCAGATGAACCCAGAGGACCAGGAAAAGACTTCATTTATTACTAAATTTGGAACTTATTGTTACAACGTAATGCCCTTCGAGCTTAAAAATGCAGGAGCCACATACCAACGCCTAGTTAACAAAATGTTTGAAGAACAAATAGGTAAAACAATGGAAGTCTATATTGATGTTATGTTGGTTAAATCCCTGCGCGCAGAGGACCATTTAGCTCCTTTGCAGGAAATATTCGAAATCTTGAGGAAATACAAGATGAAGCTTAACCCTTAGAAGTGTGCCTTCGGAGTCGATTCGGGTAAATTCCTCGGCTTCATGGTGTCAAATCGGGGTATCGAGATTAACCCCGATAAGATCAAGGCTATCAAGGATATCAAGGTCGTGGATAGCGTGAAAGCCGTGCAAAGGCTAACAGGGCAAATAGCTGCTTTGGGTCGATTCATTTTGAGGTCGTCAGATCGAAGTCACTATTTATTTTCCTTGCTAAAAAAGAAAAAGTTTTTCGCATGGACCCCGGAATGCCAACGAGCCCTGGAGGAACTAAAGTGATACCTATCGAGCCCGCCTTTGCTTCATACCCCGAAGGTAGATGAAAAGCTTTACCTATATTTTGTTGTATAACAGATAGCGGTAAGTGGGGTACTAGTTCGAGAAGAGCAAGGTATGCAGTTTCCTGTTTGTTACGTAAGGCGAACTCTAGGAGATGCTGAAACAAGGTACACTCACATAGAAAAATTAGCACTTGCATTAATAAACACATCTCCAAAGCTAAAGTCGTACTTTCAATGCCATCCTATATGTGTATTAAGCACTTACCCTCTTCGAAATGTTTTGCATAAGCCCGAGCTATCGGGTCGATTGGCCAAATAGGCCATCGAACTTAGCGGGTACGATATCGAGTATCAACCCCGAACGTCCATCAAATCTCAGATCTTAGCTGACTTCGTGGCTGATTTTACGCTAGCCCTCGTACCCGAAGTGGAGAAACAACTCCTGCTAAGTTCGGGTACATCATCGGGGGTATGGACCCTTTTCATTGACGGTACTTCGAATATAAAGGGATCCGGGCTTGGCATTGTCTTAAAGCCACCCACGGGTGATACCATTAGACAATCTATTAAAACTTCTAGACTGACTAACAATGAGGCCGAGTATGAGGCCTTGATTGCAGGTCTCGAGCTAGCTAAAAGCTTGGGAGCAGAGGTCATCGAGGCCAAGTGTGATTCTCTACTGGTGGTAAACCAAGTAAATAAAAGTTTCAAGGTTCGAGAGGATAGAATGCAGCGGTACTTCGATAAGCTACATTTAACTTTGCACCGCTTCACGGAGTGGACTCTGAGTCATGCACCTTGAGAACAAAATAGGAGGCCGATGCACTTGCTAATCTGGGATCCTCGGTAGAAGAAGATGACATCGTCCCGGGGACTGTCGTCCAATTATAAAAGTCTGTGGTTGAAGAGGGTCATGCCGAGACAAATTCAACAAGTTTAACGTGGGACTAGAGGAATAAGTATATCGACTATCTGAAGAATGGAAAACTCCCATCGGACCATAAAGAATCGAGGGCCCTACGAACAAAAGTTGCTAGGTTTACATTAGATAAAGATGAAACATTATACATAGGAAGGTTTGATGGGCCATTGGTGGTATGTTTGGGGCCGGGGGACATAGATTATGTTCTACGAGAGATCCACAAAGGTACTTGTGCGAATCACTCAGGCGCCGAGTCTTTGGTTCGCAAAATCATCAGAGCAGGTTACTACTGGGATAGCATGGAAAACGATACTAAGGAGTTTTTCAAAAAAAGTGATAAATGTCAACAATTTGCGCCGATGATCCATCAGCCCGGAGAACAACTCCACTCGGTCCTATCTCCGTGGCCTTTCATGAAATGGGGAATGGATATAGTCAGACCTCTACCAACGGCCCCAGGTAAAGCTAAATTTATTTTGTTTACGACTAATTATTTTTCTAAGTGGGTGGAAGCATAGGCTTTGGAGAAGGTCAGAGAAAAAGAAGTTATCGACTTCATCTGGGACCACATCATATGCCGATTTGGGATACCTGCCGAGATTGTATGTGACAATGGAAAATAATTGATCGGCAGTAAGGTGACGGAGTTCCTCGAGGCCCACAATATAAAGAGGATTTTATCAACACCGTACCATCCAACTGGAAATGGACAGGCCGAGTCCACAAACAAAACCATAATTCAAAACCTAAATAAGAGGTTGGACGATGTGAAGGGAAAATGGAGAGAAGTTCTACCCGAGGTCCTATGGGCATATCGAACAACATCAAAGTCTAGCATGGGGGCTACTCTTTTCTCTTTAGTTTATGGCACCGAGGCCCTCTATTAGTTTATATGAGTCCACCACACTATAGGGTACCTGGTCCTCTATGAATTTCCACTGAAAATACTAATGAACCAAACTGTACAGAGATCTGGTCCTATATCAGTTCCCTCAGTGCTAACTACTGAACCAGTATGTAAATGAGACACAGGATTTTTTACGTGGAAAACTCCCAGCTCACGGGATTAAAAACCACGACCTACCCTTGTAGGATTTCAACTTCACTACTGAGCAATCTTTAGATTACAACCTATTGTAACTTAGGAATTAACCTCTTACTCCCTCACTAACTTGTAACTACACTATTACAAGCCACTTTGTAATAACTCTATTACAAATACTTCAATCACTTTAACTTGTAATACACTTATCACAAGCCACTTTGTCACTCACTAGTTACAACGACTTCAATCACTCACTAACTTGTAACAACACTACTACAAGACACTTTGTAATAACTCTATTACAAAGACTTCACAACTTGACTAACTCTAGCCAAGACACAAACACAAAGGTTTATGATTTAGAAAGGGTTTCCTACATAATGCTTCTAACTAAGCTAAGTAGGATTTACAAATGATGAACAAATAACAAAGACTCAACAAACCTAAGGACTTAAGATATCTTCAATCTTTGGATCTGGTCCTTGAGGTTGTAGCAGCTTTGTTCTTGAGAGAGGTGTTTCTAGCACTTGAAAGAATATCACGGAAAATGCTCAAGAGTTGTCTTGTGCCTTGAACCAGGTTGTTATACTACAACAGACATCACCATGGTGATGTCAATTCACAAAGGTGATGTCAATTCATGGTTAGTACATGCCTCTTCCCAATGGGAAGTGACTGATGCACTGTCGCGTGTACAGTTGCAGGCAGTCACTTTCTGCAGTTGCTTTCCAGCTGCATAGTTGACTTATACTTCTGTCAGGGGAACGCCAAGGGATCAGCTCCCTAATCTGGTTATTGTGAATCTTAAGGCACACTGCTCAGATTATCTTGAGTTGATGACCTCGAATGATTGTACCAGGCATGCTTCAGGTCCTTTTATCTGGTTCTATACAGAAAGTTTGTTAAATCATCAAAACATAGATTAAAATACCTTAAATCCATCAATTTCCCCTTTTTGATGATGACAAGCTTTTAACATTGATGACTATTTGACTTAACCAGATAAGGTACCAGCAACCGCATATGTTCCACCTGACTCTATGCTTCCCCCCTTAATTACTTGCTACAATTTCAGTTTAATCGATTCTTCCCCCTTTTGGCATCAACAAAAAGACACAGTCAGACAAAACGGCATAAAGAAGTCTAACAAAGCTAACTCATGCCACATATGTGCACATAACATGATAGAAAAGAGAAGCAAAAAGGAAAGCAAGCATTGTACAAGCAAAAGAAGAGTTGTTTCATTGATAAGAAATTAGACTGTTTAAAAAGGAGCAGCAACGGTGAAATCCAACATGCCATCACAAAAAAACAAACAAAAAGAAAACAACAGCCACAAACATCAGAGCAAAAGATAACTGGCCACTGAGATGATCCTAGGGGGCACTAGAAGAGGGAGGCTTGGACGAGGAAGCAGCAATGGTTTTGAGAACCAGGTCCATGCGGGCATTTGCAGACAACTGTTAGTCAAGGAGTTTCTCCCGTAGGTTCTCCACTTGTTACCTAAGTCCAGAACTTGTCTCGTACCTGCCATCTCCGGGATTGCCGGGTGAAACGTGCGACCCCACAAGACTTTTCTGCGTTCTCAAGCTCTCTTGCCCAAGGCCACTGTCACTTGGAATGGTCTTCATTGAACCAGGTTCTCCCACAGTTTCCCACTTTTGTTTTCTAGACATTTCAACAAACTTCCCGTTCTTGCTTGCAACAGCCACAATGTCACCTTCAAACAAATCCTTCTCAACCACAAACTTTTGGACTTTTGTAGATCTTTTCACTAAGGAACTAGGTTCCTCCACACCATCTTTATCAACCTCAACCACTGGAATGTGTCTGTCAGCCACAACATCCCGCTATTTCATCAACATCTTCTTCTTTTTCTTAATACTCTGCTTACTCTTCTTCAAGGCAGACTCAAAAGCCTCTTTCTTCTGCAGCCTCCTGGTTTGTTTCAGCTGAAAGAGAATCAGGTTCTTCAACAGGTTTTTCTGTGACGGTGTCATGAACCGCACACTCGAAAGCACCAGAGTCCTTTCATCCCCTAAGAATGGAGTTTCTTCCCCCTGAGATTCAAGCAGAGGGGAGGCTCCTTCATTCATAAGACTCTTAGCAGCGATAGCTATGATATTTAGTGCCGCTTCCTTTTCTGGTGACTCCGTGGAAGCCACTGAGCCTAGAATGAAGGAGTTCTAGTGCTGATCGGGGTCTTCCTCAGAGACTTCTGACGCCTGAGGAGTAGCACTGTTGGTTTGTTCAGAAAATAGAGGAGAAGTAGGGTTTGCAAAAAATGGAAGTGAGACAGGGTTTGAAGGAGGAGTAGAGGTGACTGGAGATGAAGAGAAAACCAGTATGGGTACAGTATTATTAGGGATAGTGAAGAAGTGGGTTTCTGGTGGTGGTGTTAAGGGAGGTGGAGATGTGGGAGTGATGTTGATGGCAGGAGAATGAGACGATTGTTCGTTGGCCATGGTGAGAGAAGTGGTAGAGAGTTCTAAAGGAAAAATTAAAGAGATGCAAAGGGAGATAATTGTTCAGAACTGCTGGGAGTGTGAGGGTTTTATCGAAGAAAGAGCTAATGATGAGAGGGGAGAGGAACGGGTCCTGAAGAGTTTTGAAATGACGATGGGTTTGTGGGAATACGTAACGTGCAGAGGAAGTGAAAGAATTTGAGAGACAAGACATGTTATGCAGACTCTGAGAAGTCGGATGATGTGGCAGTTGAATTAATTTTGCTATCTTTTTGAATAAGCATGCGAAAAACACATTACTACTAACCTGTGGTACAGGAACCAGGTTCCTGACCTGTTTTTTGTAAAAGGGTTTTGCAGCTCTCCTCCGAAGTTCAACACTGTACCTTTAGCTTCTATGATCATCATGCGTGTTTACCTGCAATGCTATAGATGTGAGTTAAGCCTAGTCAGAAAACACTTTAGCCAATTTTACCTTAGTGTGACTATCATAGTCATGTCAGCAGAACCAGGTTCTCAATTAGGTTTAAGCAACCCCAGTGCCATCCTGTTTCTCAAAGTGTTCCCTGCGCAGAGCTTTGGTGAAGATATCTGCAATTTGATCTTCTGTGCAACAAAATCTTATACAAATAAGACCCTTTTTCCACATTGTCCCTGAGAAAATGGTGTCTGACATCAATGTGCTTGGCTCTCTTGTGTTGAACCGGGTTCTTTGCCATGTTGAGAGCACTGGCGTTGTCACATAGAAGTGGTACACAATTAATGTATACACCAAAATCTTCCAATTGTTGCTTGATCCACAGTGAATGAGCAGCACGAGGCAGCTGCAACATATTCTGCTTCAGCTGTTGAGAGAGCTACTGAGTTTTGTTTCCTTGTACCCCATGAGATAAAACATGATCCAAGGAAATGGGCCATTCCAGATGTGCTTTTCCTGTCCACCAGATAGCCTGCATAATCAGCGTCAGCATGAACAATAAGGTTGAAATTGTCACATGAAGGATAGTACAGAACCAGGTTCTGTGTGCCCTTGAAATATCTCAGAATTCTCTTAGCAGCCTTAAGATGAGATTCCTTAGAATTTGATTGGAACCTTGCACACAATCCCACACTAAATACAATGTCTGGCCTGTTAGCAGTAAGGTAGAGTAGAGATCCAATGATTCCCCTACACATTGTTTGATTTATAGGTTATCTAGAATCATCCATGTCCAGCTTAGTAGCAGTATCAATACGGGTATCGGTCACCTTTGATGCTTCCATATCAAACCTTTTCAAGAGTTCTTTGATGTATTTCTGCTGACCGATACACGTTCCCTTTATGGACTGCTTCACTTGAGGACCTAGGAAGACATTCAATTCCCCCATCATACTCATTTCAAACTCACTTCCCATGAGTTTAGCAAATTCTTCACATAATGAGTCAGCTGTAGCTCCAAATATGATGTCATCCACATAAACATGAACAATGAGCAGGTTCCTTCCCCGTTTCTTCAAAGACAATTTATTGTCAATCCTTCCTCACGTGAAGCCATTTTCCAAGAGAAACATGGATAGTCTCTCGTACCAGGCTCTAGGGGCCTGCTTCAATCTGTACAGTGCCTTATCCAATTTGAATACATGTTCAGGATGTACATGACGTTCAAAACCTGGAGATAGCTTTATATAGACTTCTTACTTGAGAAAACCATTCAGGAAGGGACTCTTCACACCCATTTGGAATAGGGTGAATTCCATTTGTGAAGCAAAGGCAATGAGGATCCTAATAGCTTCCATGCGAGCTACTGGGGCAAAAGTCTCATCATAATCGATCCCTTCCTCCTGATTGTATCCTTGGACAGCAAGCCTTGCTTTGTTCCTTGTAGTATTTCCATGTTCATCCAGCTTATTCCTGAATATCCACCTGGTCTCTATGATGGATCTGTCTGAGGGTCTAGGTACCAGGTGCCATACCTTGTTTCTTTCAAATTGATGTAGTTCCTCTTGCATTGCAGTGATCCAGTCTGCATCCTTCAAGACTTCTTTGATATTTTTGGGTTCTATTTGGGATAGAAATACTGAGAAGGCTAGGGAATTTCTGATTTATATCTTGTCTGAAATCTAGAATCAAGGGGGGGGGGGTGATTATATTATCAAGTGGATGGGAGCTTTTGTGTTTCCAATTTGGGACTGAAGTTTGATTGGTAGAGGAACTGGGTAAGTTAAATAGATTTCCCTGCACTCCTTGTTCTGTTACTTATGGAGTGCCTTGCACTGCATCTCCAACTCTTTCTTCAGCTTCAGTGGTAGTAATTGAAGTACCAGGTTCCTCTTGAGAAGTGGAAGAGGATGTTGCATTGTCTTCACCTGTCTCCTTCATCTGACTCATCATATCAGCCTTCCCATTTAAAACATCAGATATTACCCAGGGACCAAAAGTGGTTCATTATCTTGATCATCACAGTTTCCTCCTTTATTAGAGGAGAGTGTCTCGTTGAATAGCACATGAACACTTCCTTCCACACAGTGTGCCCTTTTGTTGTAGACTTTGTGGGCTTTGCTTTGAGAGGAGTATCCCAGAAGGATTCCTTCATCGCTTTTTGCATCAAACTTCCCAAGCTGGTCCTTCCCGTTGTTGAGAACATAGCATTTTCATCCAAAGGTTCTTAGATGAGTTATCTTTGGTTTTCTTCCATTGAGCAGCTCATAGGGGGTTTTGTTTAGGAGGGACCTGATCATACACCTGTTCACCAAGTAGCAAGCAGTGTTTATTGCTTCTGCCCAGAAATAATCGCGATTCCACTGTCAATGAGCATTGTCCGTGCATGTCTTCCAGAGTTCTGTTCTTTCTTTCAACAACACCATATTGCTGTGGAGTCCTTGGTGTTGAGAAGTTGTGAGTGATCCCATTTTCGTTACAAACTCATCAAATTTGGCATTGTCAAATTTTGTCCCGTGATCAGATCTGATGCATGCTGCCTTCAATTTCATCTTCACTTGGATCTTCATGACAAAGGCCACAAATACCTCGAAAGTCTCATCCTTTGTTCTAAGAAATAGTGTGCAGGTGAATCTTGAATTTGGTAGACCACGAACCAGGTCCTTCTGAATCAAGTTATTCAGAAGTGAGAAGCTTGCATGCCCCAATCTTCTATGCTAAAGTTCTGCGTCATCATCAACTGACTTCAAGCATCTCATATCACCAGCTTGTAAAGATTTAAAGTCAGCAACGTAGATGTTCTTGTATCTTTTGGCTATTAAGACCACTTCGCCAGTTACCAGATTGGTGACTGTGCACACTTTTGATAAGAACTCTACTTTGTTCCCTTTATCACAGATTTGAGAAACACTCACGCGACTGTACTTCAGGCCATCCACATAGTACACGTTCTCAATTGAGTGTCAAAGAGACTTTCCAACTTTTCCAACAACGAGAATGTATACATTCCCTTCCTGTAGGGCTTTCAGTGAGAGAAAATCTATGGTGCTTCCAGTCATGTACTTTGAGCATCCACTGTCCATGGTCCATTGTAGTCCGCTTCCTCTCGCTGTTCCCTGCACATGTAAAATATGGGTTAGATTTAGGAACCCAAACTAGTTTGGGTCCCTTATAATGAGAAAAGGGATGAATAAGAGCTTTTCTACTCCATGCAGGCAATATTCGTTTTTTGCGAGTGGTACCTGGTCCCTCTTAAGTAGTCACTTTTTCAGTAAACACTTTGTTTTTCTGTACAGATTGAACCCTGGTCTGGCAAGTTTCTTTTAAGTGCCCATTGTTCCCACAGTGGGTACAAAGCCAGTTATCAGGAACTGTGACGTACTTGCTGTGAGAGTTGTAAAGAGTTTTCTCCTTTTGGAACCCGATTCCCTACCTGTTTCCACTATTGTTGAAGTACACAGCAGTGACAGCATCTGAGGACCAGGTCCACTTGAGAGATTTTTCAAGATCAATTTTTACTTTCTTCAATTCTGCTTGAAGCTGCCTATTTTTCTCGAGTTCACCACATAGACTAGTTCTCACATCATTTAATTCTTTTTCAGGTTTGATGTGTGTCTCACTAGCTACTCCCTTCCCTTTTTCAATACTTACATGCCTATGTTCAGATTTGAGTCCCTCAATGGTTTCCTCTAGATCTGTGATAACCACCAAAAAGTCATCCCTTGCTTGCTCAGTATCAGCAATTTTCTCTTCTAGGGCATTCTTTTCTTTGCTTAGGTTGTCTATGGTTTCCTTCAAGTCAACAACCACTACCATCAAGTCATCTCTCTCATTTTCTACAATATTTATTTTTTCAGTTAGCGCTTCCTTTTCTTTTTCAAGATTAGCTATGATCTCATTTAAATCTACNGCTTCTGCGCTTTTCCACCCGCTTCTGCGGTCCATTTCCGCAGAAGCGGAAATACCAGATGACAGAAATCTCAGACCTGAAGCAACTTCCAAAAACTCTCGTTTAACCACTCGAATTCACCCCGAGGCCCCCGGTACCTCAACCAAATACACCAACACATCCTAACACCTCATTCAAACTTTCTCCAATCCTCAAAACACATCTAACAATGCTAAAACCATTAAATCACATCGGATTCAAGCCTAAGTTTCTTAAAAACATCCGAATTACGCATTCGATCAAAAACCCGACCAAAACACCTCCGAATGACCTGAAATTTTGCACACACATCCAAAATCACCTAACGGAACTACTGCAACTCTCGGAATTCTATTCCGACCCTCGGATCAAAATCTCACCTATCAACCGGAATTCGCCAAAATACTAACTTCGCCAATTCAAGCCTAATTCTACACCGGACCTCCAAAATCAATTTCGATCGCACTCCTAAGTCACAAATCATCCCTGAAGCTAACCGAATCACCAGAAATCACATCCGAGCCCTCTAACTCATTAGTCAATATCCGGTTGACTTTTCCAACTTAAGCCTTCTTGAAAGAGACTAAGTGTCTCATTGGCTACCGAGACCAATCCGAATCAATTATAACACACCAAATACTGATAGTGAAACATGAAGAAGCATAATGTGGGGGAAACGGGGCAGTACTCACGTGACGATGGGCCGGGTCGTCACACTCGTCGGTAATTATTCTAGTTCGAGTCATTTCCTGAAAAAATTTAATTATGATTCTGTTGCTATTAAATATTGCTTATAGTACCTTTTGAAAATTCATACTGAAATTTGATCACAATTGGAGCTGATTTGAAGTGATCGAGATAGAAATTTTAGCTGAAAATCGAAAAAGAACACAGGTATCCAACAGTATACTACTATGGTATACAATATGTTGTAGAAGTATATAGCTATACTACAATAGTATACTGTTATACTATATAATACAACAGTATATTGTAATAATCGAAGAAGAACACAGTTACTTAACAGTATACTGCTACAGTATACAATATACTATAGGAGTATATAGTTATACTGCAACAGTATACTATTATAGTATACAATATATTGTTGTAGTATACTGTAATAATATGCAATATACTGTAATAGTATACAATATACAATAATAGTATACTTGTTACCTGTCAATTCACTTGCCTTTTCTCTTTTAATTTTCTTTAAGCTTTTACCCTACGAGGGCAAATTTAAAATGCAAAAAAATATATTATAGTATGCTATATAATGTAGCGGTATACTCTTGCAATTAGATCCTTTTAGACTTTTTTGAAATTTTTATTGACAGCTGATATTATTTCAGTTTAATAATTGAATTAATTTTTTTTAACTCTTTGCGTACAATTGTATACCCTGTTGGTATATCTATATACTATACTGGTATCATATGTTAGTTAATATTTTTTGGTTGTATTAGCTACATTTAATTGATACACAATTTAATTTTTCTTTTGTAATAGTATAAAAAAAGAATAATAAAAAACAGTGAAAACAGTAAATGAAATTAGATTATGAAGAGAAAAAGAATATAAAAAAAAAAGTTAAATGAAATTAGAAAAGGAAAAAAGAAAAAATAAGAAGAAAATGAGAAAAAAAAGAAAAGGAGAAAAGAAAAAAAAAGAAGCATAGAAATAAAAAAGAATAGGAGAATAAAGAAAAAAATTTCCACAAAAACCACTATGAGTAGGAAATGTAATTAGTTTATGGGTAGAAAAATAAATGGGTAGACAACGGTAAATAGTTTTGTTTTAGTGGGTAACTGTGTCATTCTCCCTTATATGTTCCCCTGTTTTTCTCCCCATTTTCTCTTTCTTCCTTTTACGATATTAATTCATTTTCTCTTCATATTCTTCCAATAAGCAATTCCTTTTATGCTTAAATTCTCTCTTCCATATATCAGCAAGAAAGTTAAGTAGGAAAAATTTCTCGGTGAGTCTTATCCATTATTAAATAGAGAAATATTACACAGTAGTGTATCCAAATTTAGATCTGAAGAAAAAAATTAGAACTTTATATGTATGAGTTCAAACTTTTAGGTCTGAATTTTCGGTAGATCGATCTTTATTAAGATGGTCAACCCAAGCTATTGCTCTAGCTCCTTTCCTTATGATTTTTGTGTGTATGAAGACCCACCATTGTTGAGCTTGAAGATTCTAAATTTAAAATTTTATTTTGAAGATTTATTGTTTGATTCGATGTTGGGTGCTATAAAATATTGCTTATAGTACCTTCGAGTAAGTTTCCCAAATCTGAATTTTTATGTGTGTTTGAATATCCACCATTGTTGGCTTGAAGCTCAATTTTTGTTTTTGAAGATTTCTTATTTGATTCAAAGTGGGTGTTACTAAATATTGCTTATAGTACTTTCTGAAAGTTCATACTGAAATTTGATCACAGTTGAAGTTGATTTGAGATGATTAAGATCGAATCTTTTTGCTGAAAATCGAAGAACACAGTTACTTAATAGTATACTGCTACGGTATACAATATGTTGTAGGAGTATATAGCTATATTGTAACAATATACTATTATAGTATACAATATACTGCAACGGTATACTATNCAACAAGCACCATCACATATTTCTTTCCACCTCTGCTCATGGTTCTCATTGGACCACAAAGATCCATATGATCAAGTTCCAACGTCTTGGACGTACTTACCATTTTCTTGGATTTAAAGGATGACCTTACCTGCTTTCCCCTTGCACATGCCTCACAAACTTTGTCTACCTTGAACTTGATATTAGGTAACCCTATCACCAAGTCCTTGGAGACTAATTTGTTTAGCTGATTTAGACTGGCATGGCCAAGTCTTTTGTGCCACAGGAGGGGATCATTGACTAGCACACATAGACAAGTGAGTTCATTTTCTAAAAGAGTTGACAAATCTACAATGTAAATATTGTTAACTCTTCTTCCCTGCAAAACAATCTTGTCAGTGGTAAGGTTAATCACAAAACATTTGGTAGAGGTGAAGGCTACAAGATTACCTCTGTCACACAGTTGTGACACACTAATTAGGCTATATTTCAAGCCATCTATCAAGTAGACATTCTCAATGGAATGAGAGTCTGTCTTACCTACCTTTCCAACCCCAATGATCTCACCTTTCTTTCCATTTCCAAAGGAGACATTACCTCCTTTCAGGTTCTCAAGTGAAAGGAACTGGTCCTTGTTCCCAGTCATGTGTTTTGAGCAGCCACTATCCATGTACCATATTTGGCTACTCTCTTTCACTTGAGCCTGTAAAAAGAAATCAGAGGTTAGTCTTAGGAACCCAAACTAGTTTGGGTCCCTTTCTTTGGGCAAAAGGATGAATCAGATTCTTTCTTGCCCAGCTAGGCAGTTTGTGTTTTTCTTGAACAAAAGCTTTATTGCTTTAACTGGCCTTTTCCTTTGCATTACATTCATTTTTATAATGGCCAGTCTTACCACAATGTGTGCAAATCTTATTTTCAGGAAGAGTGAGGTACTTGTTTTTGGGGTCCCATTTTGGAGCTTGAGTCACATAGCCAAGTCCTCTTTTATTGCTACTGTGATGCTCTTGCAACCATGAGAGAGCATCAGAAGCTTTGTTCCATTTGCAAGTTCTGTCTAGTTCATGTTTTACCTTTCCTAGATCTTCTTTTAGAACCTTAATCAATTCATCTTTCTTATACAGTTCATCTTTTATTTTTCCTAGATTTTCTTCTAGAGTGAGAAATGAGTGATCAGCTTTCTTCTTTCCTGTTCGTAGTTTCAGTTTTAGATTTTCTGACCTAAGTTCTAGAATACTATTGTCAAGTTCAAGAACCTGGTTCTTCAACTCAGCATTTTTGTTATCACTCTCGTCAGCCCTAGATTCTAGACTTTTGCATTTTTCTTTTAGGATAACACATTCCCTAGACAGAACTTCCTTTTCATTGTTAACTATTTCAGACTCATCAATAAAGTCTAATAATAGCTCAGCCAACCTCTCTTTAGACAGAAATTTAATTTTGTCCTTGAGATGCAGAATACTCACCTCCTGCTCATCATCTGATTCTCCAATGGCCATAAGAGCTTGCTCTTCTTCAGCTTCATCTTCTGAGTCTTCATCAGAGGTTTCACCCCAAGCAGCAACCATAGCCTTGGTTGAACCTTTGTTTCTCTTGGGTTGAACCTGTTCCTTCTTCCTGTTTTTTCGTTCAGCCCTCGCTTTCTTCCACTCAATCTCCCATTGAGGGCAATTCTTGATCATATGGTCAGTCTTACCACACTTATAGCAGCCATCATTTGTCTGGTTCTCAGGAGCTCTTGTCTTGTTGAAGTTTGTACCTCTTGATGAACACTTTCCTCTCATTAGGTACTTTTTGAAATCTTTAGTGATCATAGCCATCTCGTCATCTTCTAGGTCTGAACCTTCTATAATTTTCAGAGCCAAACTTCTCTCCTTCTTGGGTGTATCCATCTTCCTGGTTTGCCTTTTCAATTCATAAGCAGTAAGATTCCCAATCAGTTTATCCAGCCTGAGACTGGCCATAT
This sequence comes from Nicotiana attenuata, assembly GCF_001879085.1. Lineage (NCBI taxonomy): Eukaryota > Viridiplantae > Streptophyta > Magnoliopsida > Solanales > Solanaceae > Nicotiana > Nicotiana attenuata. Next base: position 749,432 of record NW_017670349.1, read on the forward strand.
TCTTGGACTCCTGAATGGCAGTGATTTTGCTTTCCCAAGCAACTGGAAGAACTTTTGTCAAGATCTTCTCAACCTTGTCTTCTTCAAGAATAACTCTTCCAAGAGACTTACGTTCATTTTGTCAGTGTAGTGAACCTTGTGTACATCTCTTGAATGGTTTCTCCATCTTTCATAGTGAAATTCTCATATTGAGAATATAGCAATGTTCCTCTGGATCTCTTCACTTGAGGTGTTCCTTCATGAGCCACTTGCAAAGTGTCCCATATCTCTTTTGCAGTAGTACAACTTTGGATCCTGCTGTATTCATCTAGACCCAGTCCACACACAAGCCATTTCTTGGCCTTAGCATTTTTCTCCCATTTTTTCAAATCTTCAGCAGTACAATGAGCCCTTATCTTTGGCACTTCCACTCCTTCCTCATTTTTCATTGTAGTTGCCAAAGGGCCAACGGTGACTATGTCCCAGAGTTCATAGTCTTCTCCTATGATGTGATCCTTCATCCTATTCTTCCACCATGAGTAATACTGTCCATTGAATAGTGGAGGCCTGGTAGTGGATTGCCCTTCCAGTTCCCAGGTGGTGCACTCATGTTGATCTTTTCCTAAGGTGTTAGCCTCTTCAAGGATAACCCGCTCTGATACCAATTGATGTTCCAAACATCAATACTACACAGGGGGGGTGATTTGTGTGGTACCCAATTTTTGATCTAGAAGAACCTGGTTCTTCTAGGTGTTCTAACTACTACTGTTTGCGGAATTAAAATATAGAAAATAAAAGAACACAAGGATTTTTACGTAGAAAACACCTGGCTCAAAAGGTGAAAAAACCACGACCTACTACTCAGTAGGATTTTCCCAAACATCCACTAAACTCAATGAGCCAAAAATAGCATTTACAAAACTCTTGTAAACCTAAGGATTAACTCTAAACCCAGTGTGGCACACAGTCTCAACTGTTGCGACACTTTCAAGTTAACTCTAACTTGAATACTCAAATTACCTAATACAATTGCTTCTATGAAAGCTAGAAAGGTACAAGTTTTAAATCACCTACTACAATTGAACTAGAATAAGAATAAACACAATGGAACTGGTTCTTCTATCTTGTTCAAGTAGCTGCAGGCGTGCACACTCAATCTCACATAAATTGCTTGCAAAATAGCCTTGCTCTTTTGCTCTCAAATTGCTTAACTTCAGCGTATGTGCATCCTGTAAAAGAGAACAACTCAGTTATTTATTAGATTAGTAATTAGAGTTGGATTGTAACTCAATTTCTGATCCTCTATTGAGTTTGAGTCCTAGACCAATCCAAACTCCAACCCTTATCCGGATGTGTTCTCTTCTTATAAGGAGACATCTTCTCCTTATACCATATGCAATCTTTTCGATCAGGTCAGAAGATATTCAAAAGATATTGCTGCTTGATCCCCAAGGACTTATCTTCTTCACGTGCATCTCATGTGCATGGGCCATAACAACTGTGTCTCCTAAGATGGACCTGGTCCTTTACTGAGTTCATTTGTCATTCTTCAAAACTTCAACTGATCTTGGGCCAACAATGGGCAACCAAAAACTCCAAGATACTCCCGTATTTGCATCACGTACAGGAGTTGAGGAAGAGGTTCACAAAGACAGAATTCCGGCATGTCCCAGAGTCCAGAATGAGTTTGCCGATGCATTGGCCACCCTATCATACATGATTCAGCATCCAGATAAGAACTTCATTGATCCTATCCCGGTAAAAATCCAGGATCAACCAGCTTACTGTGCTCATGTCGAGGAAGAAGCAGACGGAAAACCATGGTTTCATGACATTAAGAAATATTTGGCGACAGGAGAATACCCAGAATTTGCAAACGCTACTCAGAAGCGCACACTGCGGAGGTTATCCAATCACTTCTTTCACAGCGGAAGAATCCTATATAGGAGGACTCCCGATTTGGGATTACTGAGATGTGTCGAAGCAAAGGAAGCATCCAGGTTGTTGGAAGAGGTTCATGTAGGAACCTGTGGTCCGCATATGAATGGTTTTGTCTTAGCCAAGAAAATACTCCGAGCTGGATACTTTTGGATGACTATGGAAACGGACTGCATTCAGTATGTCTGAAAATGCCATCGCTGTCAGATACATGCAGATATGATAAAGGTGCCTCCTAACGAGCTCAATGCAACAAGCTCGCCATGGCCGTTCGCCGCTTGGGGAATGGATGTCATCGGACCTATCGAGCCTGCCGCATCAAACGGGCACAGGTTCATTCTACTGGCAATTGATTATTTCACCAAATGGGTTGAAGCAGCATCATATAAGGCAGTAACCAAGAAGGTTGTGGCAGACTTTGTCCGCGACCGTATCATTTTCCAGTTCGACGTCCCAGAGACAATCATCACTGATAATGGTTCAAATCTCAACAGTGATCTGATGAAAGCAATGTGTGAGACGTTCAAGATTAAGCACAAGAATTCTACAGCCTACAGACCTCAGATGAATGGAGCTGTAGAAGCGGCCAACAAGAACATCAAGAAAATATTAAGGAAAATGATGGAGAAACACAAGCAGTGGCACGAAAAGCTATCCTTTGCTTTATTGGGGTACCGTACCACAGTTCGCACATCAACCAGGGCGACTCCCTATATGTTGGTTTATGGCACCGAGGCAGTCATCCCGGCCGAGGTAGAAATTCCATCTCTGAGAATCATACAGGAAGCGGAACTTGAAGATGCAGAATGGGTAAAAACTCGCTATGAGCAGTTAGCCCTTATAGACGGGAAAAGACTGAATGCAGTTTGCCATGGTCAATTGTATCAGAACAGGATGTCCAGAGCTTTCAACAAAAGAGTCAAGCCAAGACAATTTGCACTAGGACAGCTGGTATCGATAAAAATCTTTCCACATCAAGATGAAGCCAAAGGAAAATTCTCTCCCAACTGGCAGGGTCCATACCTGGTTCACCGGGTCCTAACAGGAGGAGCCCTCATACTTGCAGAAATGGACGGAGAAGTTTGGCCAAAGTCGATCAATTCAGATGCAGTCAAGCGATACTATGTGCAGCACTTGTGATTTTCTTTATGATGTAATTTGAACTACGTTTGACCTGATTCCCGTTTAAGAGGGGATACGTAGGCAGCCTTATGGGTTCGGTCACAATTCAAAAAAATCTTCATTTCCCCCGATATTGGAAACTGGGGCAGAATTTTGAGGAGGACCCTCAAAATTCCGAAGTTGATTTTTAGCCAATCATCGCACGCAACCGTCGGAAGACCAGACCAGTAAACTGGGGCAGAATTTTGAGGAGGACCCTCAAAATTTCGGAGCAAAAGAGGCCGCAATGTCTTGAACCGCGTCGCAGTCGTCGGTTCATCTAAAAGAAAATCATTTTTTTATGTAGTTACATCATATTCTTTACTAAATCATGCATGACTATTATCAAATTGCTTTGGTTAGCGACGCTACCCCAACGAAAGCAAGAGTCGAGTAGAACAAGCGAAGTCCACGGGAAGACGAACTAACCTTCCCCCTTTACAAAACCCACGATCTTTCTATGGATGCAGGCACCCAAGACATAGAACCATCAAAAACGGTTACATATTCATACTTTGCAGGAGTACAACCTTCAGAATCATCACTTACGTAGAAGTGCTATCCGCACATGACATCCCCAGCAGCCCCAATGACGCAATCAACTATCAGCTACCATCTATCAGCTAAGAAATTCCGTTACTCTTCACCTTTATTTCGTGCATTGCATAAGGCTACCTTTCTGCCTTCCGAGACTAAGCACTGTCTCCACTCGCATTTCTGCTGTATTGCATAAGGCTACCATTCTGCCTTCCGAGGTTAAGCACTACCTCCATCCTGCATTTCCTTGCATTGCATAAGGCTACCTTTCTGCCTTCCGAGACTAAGCATTGTCTCCATCTGCATTTCTCTGCATTGCATAAGGCTACCATTCTGCCTTCGGAGGTTAAGCTCTACCTCCATACGCATGGCTGAAAGATTGACAACCTTTATTTAAATCTTGCATGGCTGAAGGATCGCCAACCTTTATTAAATCTCGCACCGGCTGAAATATTGCCACTTAATTTAAATCTCGCATCGGCTGAAAGATCGCCACTTATATTTCACACTTACCATTGGCTAAAATATCGCCATCTTATTAAATCTCTCCATGGCTGAAATAACGCCACCTTTATTTAAATTCCGCATCGGCTGAAATATCGCCACTTCATTTAAATCCTGTATCGGCTGAAAGATCGCCATTTGTATTTACATTTTTGCACGGCTGAAATATTGCCACTTCATTTAAGTCTTGCATCGGCTGAAAGATCGCCAAATCCTGCATTTCATGGGCTGAAAGATCGCCAAATCCTGCATTTCATGGGCTGAAAGATCGCCAAATTGTCCAAAGGCGTCATTGTTCGGAGGCACCATTTTCATAGCCCGAGAACGCCATGCCATGGCCTGAGGACCCCGTCTTTACTTTTTGCACATCATTATTCAAAGGCATCATGGTTTGGAGGCACCATTATCATAGCCCGAGAACATCATTTCATGGCTTGCGTATCTTTTATTATACGCTTCATGGCCCAAGACGTCATGGTCTGAGGACGTCATCCTACCCGTCCAAAGACAGCATTCATGGTCCAACGGGAACTTGCATCACGTTTATGTTTATGCACGATATATTTGTATTGCTCATTTGCAGGCACACCGGCTAGCAGGGAGCGATCTCGCTCCGGTTCCCGCAGCCCATCAGTCCCTGACCATCCTTTCCAACCTAAATATTGCGTCTGTCCTTTTCAAAACCTCCATCGGCATATTCCGCCGATGTATCCCGAACTACATATGACCTGATTCCAGTAAGACCAGGGATATGTAGGCAGCTCAGGAACCAGAGCTCTGTCAAAACTTTTTTTTCAAGTCGTTTCTTCCGGTCAAAATTGGCCAACATATCTTTACCCGACAACTCTTTCATCCTTCCCGGGTAAAGAGGGGCAGCTGTTGATACCCAATTTTTCCCTACCTATTTTTTATACTCAAAATATTCTCAAAATAGCATGTATAAGCATGCCCAAGAGTTTTGGTATTTTTTCCTAATTTTTAAAAGCTTTTTAAAATCATTTTTATTATTTGTTTTAGCAGTACAAAATCCAATAATTATTCCCAAAAACTATCATTTGGTGAGTAATTTATTTCCATCCTCATATTTACACCACGATATAATTAAGTTGATTTTTTGCATATTTTTTATATATTTATTTGATATTTTAAAGCTAAATTGCATAAAATTGCAATTATAGCCTATATTACGATTAATAGCGTTTTACAATTATAAATTGTTCCCAGTATTTTTAGATTAACGTTTATATATTATTAATTAATTCAGTGCTTTTAATTTATTTTTTAATCATTATAACTATCTTAATTAAATTAAAAAGGGAGAAATTGGCTATTTAATACATAGCCCATTTGCATTTCAATTATAGCCACATAAATCCCCTTAATTGACCCCATTCCAGGCCCAATTCTGGACCAGTCCAACCCAACCCCTAACCCATTTAAATTACCCGACCGAACCCTATTCTAATCACAGCCGTTGATCTAAAAGATCAACGGCTCACACACACCTTTCCATTTTTAATCTCCCAACACCCCAACCCTAAATTCATTTCCCTTTACCCGCCGCCCTTGGATCCCCTTCCTCTCCCATTCTCTCTGCAAACCCTAGTCGCCGCCACCCAATGAACCCTAATCCCCTTCTATTCTCACCGGAATCCATGGTTTCTCAGGCCATGGAAACCTCATACTTACCTGGTATTGCTCCTATATGCCTGATACTCAAAGGTTTTAGGCTAGACTTCAAAGGCCCTCTCAGACCTCCGCCGACTTGAGGTTTTCGTCCATCTCCGGCGTATCTTAGCCTCTTGAGCCTGCTTCCAGCCTTATCTGACTTAGATCGCACCTTTTTCAAGCCTTTCTCATTCTAGGGTTCATCTGAAACCCTAGCTGTTCGAGGTTTTTCTCCGATTCTCTTTAGATGTGTGTGTATTCATGCTCTATTTTTAAGTTCCCAAAAGATTTCCCCAACTTTTCTTTAAAAATTTTACTTTCAAAGTCACGTCTTTCCGATTTAGGGTTTCTGAAAATGCTTAAGTGTTTTTCGGACCTTTTCCTTTCCCTTTCTTTGTGTATGTATGTCTCTACTATGTTCTTATGTTCTTCTTTTACCACGCATGTTCCTCTACTGTGTTTCTACGCTATGTGCTCGTATGCTCTTCACTATGCTCTGCTACTTTCTTCCACTATGATCTCGCCTACTGTATTTTTCTACTGTGTTCATTAAGTGTTCTTACTATTTTTACCTTTTTAAGTTTCCTCTAGAATACCTACTTAAGCATGTTTTCCTCTAATGTTTCTTTGCTCTCATTATGTTTCGAATTAATTTTCTTACTCTGTTTGCTTAAAACTTTCTACTGTATTTGCTTGTTCCCTCATTTTTTGTCTTGTTTGCATCTGATTCAAGTCAAAAACCCTAGGAATTTGGGGTTTTTGGGCGAGTTTGGTCTTGTGTGTTTGGACTATGGTTCTATTTGAGCCCTGGACTCTCTCAAACTCGCTCTGAATCTATATATTGAATTCGAACCCTTTTTGTGTATGACACTGAATTCTTCTATACTAGACTCTTTTGATTAGCATGACAGTCCCTTTTATATGTGTGTTAAAATCTTTCTTCAAAAGGGTTTTCCAACTTATGTTCGAATCAGAATCCTTTTTTTGGGGTTAATTGATTGGTGCTAATTCTTTTAAGTAAAACCTCTCTTTGCTTTTATTGACTCGGTTCATTCGGGCAAAGCCCGTAACTTTGATTTCATTGGTTGTTAATTGATTCTCTTCCTTAATTATACAACCGTGTACTGTCAAAATCTTTCCCTTAAATAACTATTATGTATTTACCCCTTTCTTGCACTACTTTGAAAAGTGTTTAATTAACCTCCTTCCTTATTTACTTTGCCCGTTTGAAATCAGAATCCCTTAATTAAAGGGAAACCTTGTGTGATTGATTATTCTTACCTATTTCTGCTTCATTTATGCACTATAAATACATGACTTTCTTCAACACTACACACACGGTTAAGCACACTAAACATCACAACTCTCTTCTGAACTTATAGCATTCTTGCTTCTTGACTGCACTTTGGCTTTTACAAGGCTACTGCTTCTCTTTACTTGATTCTTCGCAAGTATGTCCTAAAATTAATTTCAGTATCATTCTAATGTGTTTATTTACAGTCCTTGTATCCACGTCTACTTTCAAATGCTCTGTAAAGTTAATTTTGAAGTACCTATATGCTTTTGCCTGCTCTTTCTTTGTTTCTTGCTGCTAGTATAAACAATTGCTCCCATACCCCATTCCCCTATGAGTGCTGAGTTAAGGTATGGTCTGGCAGCATCCCAATTGCTGTCCAGGGCTGAACCTGACCTTCAACAAGGTCTTAACTCCCCAATTCTAAGGCTGACAGGCTGGTCAGGGGTGTGCCAGCATCCCAATTGCTGGGCATGACCACCAGCCTGCCCTGGCCTCCCCTTAATTCCCTTTTAGTGCACTTACACTTATTCCTAGTCTCTAAGTTCTGCCCCCCCCCCCTCCTATGAGCCTTGCCTTGGGACCTTGAGTTCCCTCTGAACTTGGACATTTGAGGGCTGGCCTTTCCACACTGCACTATAATCTGATTCTGCAATGATATTTGGAGTGTAAGCATTGCCTGGAACTCTTGAAGTTCCTTGGAACTTTGACACATCCCAGATAAGGGAAAGGCTTTGGAAAATCCGATCCTGGAAGTTGGTTTATCTCATATTATTAGACTTTGAGTCTGGATTGGGCTGATTAGATGTAAATGTAGTCACTGATGTAATTTCATTCTTTCCTCTGATTCATTCGGTCTGTAATAAATTTTGTAATAACTACTAGGGTGTATAGTGAAAGGGATGGGATTGAATGCATGCAAAAGGGGTAGATACCATGTTTTAGGGATATTTACGTTCAAAATTCAGCATCTCATGTAGATGCCATGTTTTAGGGATATTTACTTTCAAAATTCAGCACCTCATGTAGATACCATGTTTTAGGGATATTTACTTTCAAAATTCAGCACCTCATGTAGATACATGTTTTAGGGATATTTACTTTCAAAATTCAGCATCTCATGTAGATACCATGTTTTAGGAATTATTATTTTCAAAATTTTAGCATCTCATGTAGATACCATGTTTGTAGGACTTACTACTTTCAAACCTCTGCATCTCACATAGATACCATGCTCATAGGTTTTCTGCACTTCGTATAAATACCATGCCCATAAATCGTTGCGGAAACTCTGCATATCATATAGATAACGTGCCTATAGGACTTCCTACATTTGCATATGCATCTGTCACTAGGTAAATCTGCTTATAGGAGTTAAAATAACCAATTGCATATAGATGACCTGCCCATAGGATCTCTGCTTGACAATAACAGCGATAAAATCAGTAACGCCTAGAGAGCATGCCTATAAGAGCTATCAACTAAATCTGAATCGCCCATTCGCTCCTATGTTTAAAATCAGTGGTAATTTGTTTAACACTCGCAGAGCTTACAACCAACAATTCTTCTTTTTTTGCAATCTGTTTATTCTTCCATTAATAGATATCATGCCAATAGGTCCCATTTAACACACAGGCAAATAGTTAAATAATTAATCAACCATGTCATTTTTCGACAACTACATCTAAGCAGGACTAATTTGGACTCCCTATCTGGGAAATATGTGGTAAATCAACCTATCCTACGCCTTAATTTAATTCAGACCAAATCAGTATGTGTAAGACATGCTAATCAATTTGTTTCTTAAAATGAGGAGGCCTGTTTGAGCCCTTAGTTGCTACTAGTTCCCCTTTAACTGCATTATGTATTTTGACTGTCGCCCTAGATTTTTATCCTTTTAAACTCTGAAAAGAAAAGCTCCCTCCCCTTTAGGATTCGTAGTCCCAACTGCCTCCGTGACTTATACGTGGGACGGGTAATAGCATGCAGTAGGTAACGATACCATTCCGCGCTTAACACCTTAACAGGGTGGGAAGGGTAGACATGGAGATGATGATCACGCGATAACACCATGCGTACGATTGGCTACCGGTGTTGTGTGGATGATCCATGTGTTTCACAAACCTAGGACCCTTTTCCCTTATGTAACTTTATTATTATTTTATCAATAAAATTCTATATCTCATTTCAGTCACCAAATTCCTCCTTCTTACTGCACTATTCTCTTCTTTTCAAAATTTCCGCTTATTCATTTCTTTGTTTCAATTTCTGCACTTGGACATTTTTCTTAAACAAATTATGAGATCACTTAGACCTCAATTTCAACATGTTTGTTACGTACCTATTTGCAACCCTTATGTGTGGAATTATTTATACTTGTTTGCATTTAAAGTCACAACATAGCATGGCCGGGAACCACACTAGTGGATCTTGAGGGGTGCCTAACACCTTCCCCTCGAGATAATTTCTAGCCCTTACCCGAACTCTGGTTTTCCAACTCAAAAACCCTTTGTGTCCTAATGCACTTAATCATTATGTGGCGACTCTTCAAATCCAAAACCCAATTCCCAAACGGGAATAGAGTTGTCCTCCCAAATGTCGTAAACCTGATTTCGCGAGAAAAAGGGGGCGTCGCAGCATGGCGACTCTGCTGGGGATTTTCTCTTAGGCTTTTACCATTACATGTTATTTGTCACTTTATTGCTTCTTTATTGCTTTTATTTAATATCTTTATTTCTCTTCTACTTCGAAACTGACTTGGCTTTTGTTTTCTTTTCATGCTTTTACTGTTTTCCTTCAATGCCGTTGTAATTTTTGAGCAATTATTGTAATCATTATGAATGTGCAAATACGTGACAATTTGTTTCATTCTTGTAACTGCATCTTCAACATCATATTCCACTCGTGCCAAACAAATACCATAGCAACACTTATAATGAGTGGTTGCGCCCTTCCGATATTATCACCCCTAAATTTTGTAAAGGCATATTTGCGGTAAAACCAGTCGATCAGCGGTGCAGTTGATGGTTCCGTGTCTTTCCCTCTTTAGTTGTCCGCTCAAGGGTCCCGGCCTAATACCCCATAGAAACCTTATTCTGTTTAACTGTGCATGCATCACTGTCAAACCTAGCCGAGTCAGTTATGCAGTCCACATAATGACTCTTTAAGATAGCCNAACTATGTCAGTTTTTACGTATAACTACATCTAAGCAGGACTAATTTGGACTTCTCATACTGTAAAATATGTGATTTATCAACCCCCCCTTCCTACGTTAAGTTTAATTAAAGACCTAACCAGTATTTGCAAGTCGTGCTAAACAATCTGTTTCCTTAAGTGAGGAGGCCTGTTTGAGCCTTTAACTGCTATTTGTTTCCCCCTTAATTGCTTATGTGTTTTTGTTTGTCGCCTTGGACTTTTATCCTTTTAAACTCTGAAAAGCCCCAACTCCCTCCCCTCTAGGATTAGTAGTCCCAAATGCCTCCGGGACTGATAGGACTGGGACGGGTAATAGAATGCAATAAGTAACGATACCATTCCGCGCTTAATACCTTAATAGGGTGGGAAGGGTAGACATGGAGATGATGATCACGCGATAACACCATGCGTATGATTGGATACCGGTGTTGTGTGGATGATCCATGTATTTTACAAACCTAGGACCCCTCTCCCTTTTTGTGTTTCTTTTCTATTCTTACTCGTTTTCTCGATAAGTTATCTGAATCCTTCTTTCACAAAAATTCTGCCTTATCTATTCCCAAATGAGTTCTAACTTGTGTGCAAGCCCCTTTATTTGAGCCATACTTGCTTATCTGTAAAGTCACAATTGTAACATGGCCGGTAACCACACTAGTGGATCTTGAGGGTGCCTAACACCTTCCCCTCGAGATAATTTCTAGCCCTTACCCGAACTCTGGTTTTCCAACTCAAAAACCCTTAGTGTCCTAATGCACTTAATCATTAGGTGGCGACTCTTCAAATCCAAAACCCAATTCCTAAACGGGAATAGAGTTGTCCTCCCAAATGTCGTAAACCCGATTTCACGAGAAAAAGGGAGCGTCGACAGCATGGCGACTCTGCTGGGGACTTCTTTGAGGCTTTTACCACTTCATGTTATGTGTGACTTTACTGCTTCTTTACTGCTTTATTTAATGTCTTTATTCGAAACTGACTTGGCTTTTATTTTTTTTTCTTTAACGCTTTCATTTACTGCTTTCCTTCAATGTCGTTGTAATTTTTGAGCAATTATTGTAATCATTATGAACGTGAAAATACGTGACAACTTGTTTCATTCTTGTAATTGCATCTTCAATATCATATTCCACTCGTGCCAAATAAATACCATAGCAACGCTTATAATGAGTGGTTGCGCCCTTCCAATATATCACCCCCTAAATTTGGTAAAGGCGTATTTGCGATAAAACCAGTCGATCAGCGGTGTAGTCGACAGTTCCGTGCCTTTCCCTCTTGAGTTGTCCGCTCAAGGGTACCGGTCTAATACCCCATAGAAACCTTATTTTATTTAAACTGTGCATGCATCATGGTCAAACCTAGCCGAGTCAGTTATGTTGTCCGCATAATGACTCTTTAAGATAGCCTTGTCCAAAGTCCACTGGGTTTCCTTGAAACCCAAACGGACGTTACCACGTTCTGTGCATTCATTTGGAGAACTAAATGCTTCTTATACTAATTATTGATGTTAAATAGTCGAGTCCGGTGGGGGAAAAGGGCCTAACCTTTTGTTTTGCAGAAAATGAGGCATGAGTTCCCCGACTTCGGTATGGTTAGCACGCCCTCACTCTTGCTAACCTGGTGGAGGAATCTCCCATCAAGTGACCAAATCAATGAATGGAAAGAGAGGGTCACCAAGGCTAGCGAAAAGCTGGAATATCTGGAATACAGTCTGCTGGAATTGGAAGGAAAAATGAGAAAAAGAGTCACCAACTGCCAGAACGCTGAGGGAAACGAAGGAGAACGCCTGGCAAAGGCATTTTTACTGGAGAATCTGCGTGAACTGGAGGATTTGATCAACGAGAGCATTCAACCTGGGGAAGGTCCTTCTGGGACCAAATAGTTAGGAGTCTTTTCTTTACTCTAAATGTAATAAGGCCTATGGCCACTAGTGACACTTTTATTTCCTGTTATTTAGTGTCGTTTTGGGATTCGTCTTATTTGTTATCAATAAAATGAGGCATTTAGCATTATAAGTTCTCCAAATCAACTTGTCGCTAGGCCTACCTCGGGCACAACGAGGCACCCAAATTAGGACACGATTTATATTCTTGCACTATGTGTTTAAATATTGCAACGTTTTCTTCTCA